>NW_028234425.1:32964006-32966506 GCF_977035675.1 Penaeus japonicus | reverse complement strand
TCTTCTCCTCCTTCCCTTCCCATTCCCCTTCCCCCTTCCCCTTCCCCTTTCCCTTCCCTCCTCCTCCCCTTCCCTTTCCCTCCTTTTCCTCCCTAACCCTCTCCTACCCTTTCTCCTCCTCTTCCCCTTCCTTTATCCTCTTCTTCCCCCTTCCCCTCCTTTCTTCCACCCCCTCCCCTTTCTCTCCTCCTCCTCCTCCCCTTCATCTCCTCCTCCCCCTTTCCTTCCTTTCCCTTTCCCCCTACCCTACTCCCTGCCCCCTACCCCTCACCCACCCACCCACCCACTTCATTCTCCCAGTAGGTGAAAAAACGGCAAAAGAAAAGAGAAAATAAAGATTGATAAAAAAGAGAGTGAAATATGGGGTGGGGGTGGGTAAAATAGAGGGGGAGGATAAGAGATGAAAGAGGGAAAAATAAATAATGTGGGAAATATATAGGTATCAGAGAGAGAGGTAGACTGAGGTAGGGAGGAGAGAGAAGGTAGGGAAATAGGGAAGGCAGAAAGATGGGAGAGAGGGAGAGGCGAGAGAGAAGGAGAGGGAGAGGGAGAGGGAGAGATAGAGAGACAGGGAGGAAAGGAGAGAGAGGGAGGAAAGGAGAGAGAGAGGGAGAGGGAGGAGGGGGATGGTGAAACACTCCTAGAGAATTGTTGCCAAGAGCTGGTATAGACATAATTATCGCGTATTTCAACGGTTGTGAAGGGAGTGTTTTTTAAAAGTATTTTTTCTTTTTAGTTATGTCAAAGTTCTTCGTGGTGTGGCGCTTCACTTTCGCCCTAGTCTTGTTTGCCGTCTCCTTGAAGATCTTACCCACGTGCTCCTTCTCCTACTCCTCTTCCTCCTTTTCAGAAGTCTCCTTTTATTGTTTTTTTCCCTCTTTTTGGTTTCCTCTTCTTTTTCTTCGTCTCCTCGCTCTCCTTCTTCGTTTTTTCTTCATCTTTTTTGTCTTCTTTTTCTTCTTCATCTTTTTCGTCTTCTTTTTCTTCTCTCTCTCTCTCTCTCTCTCTCTCTCTCTCTCTCTCTCTCTCTCTCTCTCTCTCTCTCTCTCTCTCTCTCTCTCTCTCTCTCTCTCTCTCTCTCTCTCTCTCTCTCTCTCTCTCTCTCTCTCTCTCTCTCTCTCTCTCTCTCTCTCTCCTCTCTCCTCTCTCCTCTCTCTCCTCTCTCTCTCTCTCTCTCTCTCTCTCTCTCTCTCTCTCTCTCTCTCTCTCTCTCTCTCTCTCTCTCTCTCGCTTTCTCTCTTCTTCTATTTCTCTCTTTCTCTCTTCTTCTATTTCTCTTTCTCTCTTCTTCTATTTCTCTCTTTTTCTATATCTCTCTCACCCACTCTCATTCGCGCATTCTTTCTTCTCACTTTCCCAATCACACTCACACACGCACGCTCACAACACGCCCGCTATCACGCCCACACCGATCATGATATTGTGATTTTTTTTTTCTCGGTAATGAACATCGATCGTTTTTGGTTATTTTTGCTGATTGTCTTCAGTAATTGTCGGCAGCTTCGACTCCGCACCGTCCCTGGAGGATGAGGTTCCGCGAGCGGCGTGGAAGCTCCGTCGGGCAATTCGCGGCGTATTCACCGCCAATGGAGTCGTTCCGGTGGAGGCCACGGGGGCGGGACCCGCGCGCTCGCCCTTGCATACTGAACGTGGGTTCTCGACACCCGAAAAACGCGTTCGTTTAGCGTCGGCCGCGAAGGTGGTTGGGGAAGAGGTGGTGGTGGGGGGGGGGGATTGCTTGAGGTCGAAGAGGGATGTGTGGGAATCACATGTGGTGGGGTGTGGGTAATGGTTATAAGGCACTGATATTGCATATTATGTGACCTAAGACATTGATTACGTTTTCCACTTAATTCAATGCTATATCGCTGGCAGTCTGTTTTGACCTGACGTGTCTTGTTTCCTGTGTCCGCTTCTGCTTCTAAACTACAGCCGCCTCTAGCAGCTGCATTTGCTAGCGGAAGCCCTGAGGCATAGAAAGCGACTCAAGATTCGTACTTAAGAACTACACAGAAGGAACCCAGGGCAGAACAGATCAGAGAGAGATCACAGACAGACAAGAAAACATATTAACAGAGTCTACTAATAAAGACCATGGCACGTGAACGTCTGCCTGTCTTATTCACCTGATCACAACCGCTGGCAGTTAGAAGATTATAACCAGGGCATCGAGTGGTTTACAACTGCTAACAGCGGGTTACAGTAGTGATTACAAGAGGGGAGGGTGGAATTGTTACTTGAGGTCAGTTTGGGGGTCGATTTGTATGTTACAGGCATAATCTAGATTGTCGGGTTGAGTTAATTAATCCTTCGGTGGTTTAGATTGATTGAAAACAAAAACTGGTTGACTGGTGGTGAGAAACAGATGTAGCAGTTTCCTCGTTATTTCTTTATGCACGTGTTCTTCATCGTTTTGTTATTTCCGTGCGGCATATTCCCTCTCATCTGTTCCCGATATTCGACATTCATTATGCAGGGCACGCCACGCTCGACGTGAAGA
>NW_028234425.1:32934006-32936506 GCF_977035675.1 Penaeus japonicus | reverse complement strand
AGGGATAGGGATAGGGATAGGGATAGGGATAGGGATGGGGATGGGGATAGGGATCGGGATCGGGATAGGGATAGGATGGGATAGGGATCGGGATCGGGATAGAGATGGGATGGGATAGGGATAGGATGGGATGGGATAGGGATGGGATGGGATGGGATAGGGATAGGATAGAGATAGGATAGAGATAGGGGCAGGGACAAGGACAGGGATAGGGATAGAGATATGGATATGGATATGGATAGTAATAGGGGTAGGGATAGGGATAGGGATATGGTAGGGATAGGGATAGGGATAGGGATAGGGATAGGGATAGGGATAGGGATAGGGATAGGGATAGGGATAGGGATAGGGATAGGGATAGGGATAGGGATAGGGATAGGGATAGGGATAGGGATAGGGATAGGGATAGGGATAGGGATAGGGATAGGGATAGGGATAGGGATAGGGATAGGGATAGGGATAGGGATAGGGATAGGGATAGGGATAGGGATAGGGATAGGGATAGGGATAGGGATAGGGATAGGGATAGGGATAGGGATAGGGATAGGGATAGGGATAGGGATAGGGAGAGGGATAGGGATAGGGATAGGGATAGGGATAGGGATAGGGATAGGGATAGGGATAGGGATAGGGATAGGGATAAGGATAGGGATAGGGATAGGGATAGGGATAGGGATAGGGATAGGGATAGGGATAGGGATAGGGATAAGGATAGGGATAGGGATAGGGATAGGGATAGGGATAGGGATAGGGATAGGGATAGGGATAGGGATAGGGATAGGGATAGGGATAGGGATAGGGATAGGGATAGGGATAGGGATAGGGATAGGGATAGGGATAGGGATAGGGATAGGGATAGGGATAGGGATAGGGATAGGGATAGGGATAGGGATAGGGATAGGGATAGGGATAGGGATAGGGATAGGGATAGGGATAGGGATAGGGATAGGGATAGGGATAGGGATAGGGATAGGGATAGGGATAGGGATAGGGATAGGGATAGGGATAGGGATAGGGATAGGGATAGGGATAGGGATAGGGATAGGGATAGGGATAGGGATAGGGATAGGGATAGGGATAGGGATAGGGATAGGGATAGGGATAGGGATAGGGATAGGGATAGGGATAGGGATAGGGATAGGGATAGGGATAGGGATAGGGATAGGGATAGGGATAGGGATAGGGATAGGGATAGGGATAGGGATAGGGATAGGGATAGGGATAGGGATAGGGATAGGGATAGGGATAGGGATAGGGATAGGGATAGGGATAGGGATAGGGATAGGGATAGGGATAGGGATAGGGATAGGGATAGGGATAGGGATAGGGATAGGGATAGGGATAGGGATAGGGATAGGGATAGGGATAGGGATAGGGATAGGGATAGGGATAGGGATAGGGATAGGGATAGGGATAGGGATAGGGATAGGAATAGGGATAGGGATAGGGATAGGGATAGGGATAGGGATAGGGATAGGGATAGGAGAAGGAAAGCTTAAAGAGTCGAATGAACTGCAAGATATAGATAGGTAGATAGATAGACAGATAAATAAATACATCGGTTATACTGTGTACACAGTACAATATACTTGTATCGGCTTATTTACTAGGTAATGCTATTCAAACTGAATTCAAGAGCTCAAAGTATGAATATGCCATATCTTCTCTAATGAAAAATAGTTTACCGACATCCCTAAGATACCTTTTCTTCGCCTTAAGAAATCATAGCTCCCCCTCCCCTCTCTCCCCTCTCCCTCTCCCTCTCCATCTCCCTCTCCCACTACCTTTCCCTCTCCCTCTCCCTCGTCCTTTTCCTCTTCCTCCTCCCTCTCCCTCTCCCTCTCCCTCTCCCTCTCCCTCTCAATCATCCTCTCCCTCTCAATCATCCTCTCCCTCTCCCTCTCCCTCTCCCTCTCCCTCTCCCTCTCCCTCTCCCTCCCCTCTCCCTCTCCCTCTCCCTCTTCCCTCTCCCTCCCCTCTCCCTCCCCCTCCCCTCCCCCTCTCTCCCTCTCTCTCCCCTCTCTTTTCGCTTTTTGTGTCGTTTGTATATTCGAAACAACCCGCTATTGTAGGGTTGTAAAAAAAAAAAGGGACCGGAAAAGAAAGAACGGAAGCACCCCCTGCAGGGGGGGAAAAGGGGGTTGGAAGGGGGGGGGGGGGGGCGGGGGGAGTTGGGAAGGGGGAAAGGAGTAGGAAGTAGGAGAGGATGGATTAGGAGAAAGGGGGAAATTTTTGTGCCGATGAAGTAATTATTGCGAAGGGCGTCGGGGAAGGGTCTTTTCCGGGGGGGAATTTGAAAAGGGGGGTGTTTTTGTCGGCAAACAAGAAAAAAAAAAGAGGCGAAAAAAAAGGAAAGGAAAGTGATGATAGCGTAGGAGGAAGCCGCAACCGGGAAAAAGGGAGGGGGGGAAGGGGCCCTTAGCGGGTTGGGGCTCCCCCCCCGGGCGAAAACCTTGGGGAGATTTGTTTATAAAAAAAAACCGCTAAAAAATTTGAAAAA
>NW_028234425.1:32921506-32924006 GCF_977035675.1 Penaeus japonicus | reverse complement strand
CCCGCACTCCCTTTCCCTTTCCTCGTCTCTCTCTTGAAACAATCTTTCCCTCTCTCTCCTTCCCCCTTCCATCTACCCCAAACTCCCTTTCACCCTTTCCCTAATCCCTCTCCCATCACCCCCTTCCCTCACCCCTCTTCCCCATCTTCCCCCCCTCCCCCCCGCTCCCCCACTATCAGTCCCCTTTGCCCCAGCCGGCCGCTGCTGATACGGCGAGCGCACACGGCTGAGTGATCATCACCTAATCTGAGCCGGGACGGTGATCACTCGTCGTGGCCCCAGTGAGCCACCGCTTGCTTTAATTGTCGGGAGGACGACGTCGCAGAGGAGGATGTGTGGAGGCTAGGCGGAGGGAGGTTACGTGGAGGGTATGTGGAGGTTGCGTGGGGACAAGGCGGAGGTTGCGGGTAGGCTATGGGGAAAGTTGCGTGGAGGTTGATGGCGTTGAGGCTGTGTCTGAAGTTGCGTGGAGGTTGATGGCGTTGAGGCTGTGTCTGAAGTTGCGTAGAGGTTGATGGCGTTGAGGCTGTGTCTGAAGTTGCGTAGAGGTTGATGGCGTTGAGGCTGTGTCTGAAGTTGCGTGGAGACTTTGCTGAGACTGCGTAGCTGTACGGAAGGAGATGATGATGATAATAATGATGATGATGATATTGATGATGAGGGGATAGGGAGAATGGAGTAAGAAGAGGAAGAATAAGGATGATAGTAGTAGTAACTTCTTATTTGTAGTATAGAGGAGGGGGAGGAGAGAATGATGGAGGATGAAGGCGAAACAGAGAGGGAAGGAATGGGAATTGCAAGAGGATGAGATGAAAAGCGAAGAAAGAGGGAACAGGAAGACATTTAAGAAATTATGAATTGTGATATTAAGAGGAGGAGTGGATGGGAGAGAAGGAATAGGATGAAAAACAATGAGAGGAAAAAGGGAGAAATATGAGAAGAAAGATGAAATGAAGATGGAGGGAGAGGAAAGGGAGGAGAAAGAAGAAGAAAAAGAAGATGAAGAAAAAAGAAATAGGAGAAGTAAAAGAAGACAAACAAAAGAAAATGGAGGAGGTTGGAGAAGGGAGAGGCGAAGGCAGGGGAGAAAGGATCCCCAAGAGCAAATGTCAGCTTCAGGATATCCTGTGCATCTGTGTTTGCGAAATGCCCGGAATTTGCGGATGTGCATGTGAATGCTTGCCGGAACGTGTGCAAGAAATTTCAGGGATAGAAGCAACATGTAAAGCTAATTGATAATTTCCGGCATGTGTAGTTAGAAGCCGACCGTGTTAGTTTGATTGCGTCTGGTATTTAGGAGAGGGAATGTAGTTGGCTGGTGGATAAAACAGGAATCACACGGCGCGAAAGTTCCGTTTGCGTCCGACATAAAGTTCTTATGCTGTTGTCGAATTATCTGGTGCAATGGATAAACCGCGAGAGTGATCTTAGGATAAGAGTTATGTCAACTCTATGATGATGATGTTATGTGATTTCCGTGAAACACACTTTAAGTATTTCTTTAGGGTATACAATATACCCTTTATATACATAAAGGAAAATACCAGAGTACACTTGTGGTTTATGTTTTTTTTTTTTCTTTTTTTTTTAACATACGACAACCGTAGATCTTGCCTCAGTTGAGCGAACAATACGCGTTCTTACCGAAGAATCCGGAAACTGCCGGCATGCACCAGCTGGTTTTCCCGCATTCGCTGGAATCGCGACCCGGAATCTGCAGTTGGGGTGCTTACTATTTCGGAAACTTGCGCACGGAAAGTGTGGGGTGGGGTGGGGGGTAGAGGGAGGATGGGGTGAACGCTCCTGGGGTGAAATGTTGGAGATTTGCTGGAATTTATGGAGGAAAGACTTTTTTGCGAAACTTTGAATTTTGCACATTAGTATGAGGGAGGTGAAAGGGCGATTTAGATGGTCGGGGGAAGGGGAGGGAAGGGAGGGAGGAAGGAAGGGAGGGAGGGAGGGAGGGAGGAGGGGGGGGGGGAGGGAGGGAGGGAGGGAGGGAGGGAGGGAGGGAGGGAGGGAGGGAGGGAGGGAGGGGTAAGGGTAAGGGGAGGGAGAAAAGGGAGAGGGAAAATTGGAGGGAGGAAAGATAAACGAATGGATGGGTGGATATAATGGAGACGGACGGACGGACGAAATAAATAAGGTCATGATATAACCCACCCAACTAAATGCATATTTTATTGACTAAAGGGCAAGCTGTGAACGGGAAGTGAAAACAAGAGAAGCACAGGAGAGGGAAGCAAACAGGAAAATAAGAGGTCAGTGCACAGAAAAGTAAGACTGTGGAAGCAGCCAAATGAGGATATGCTTGCTAGTACCGGGAGTAAGAATCTCTGAACTGAATGGAACAAAGGGAGTCAGGGACAAAAATAGAGGAAAGGGAGACATAACGGGGCTTTTGGGACGCTTGTATTCATGTATGCTCCAAGGCCGCCTGTTTTATTTACATTTTGCTGCGCGATGACTACTGCATAATTGCTGAATTAGAATGCTCTCT
>NW_028234425.1:32874006-32889006 GCF_977035675.1 Penaeus japonicus | reverse complement strand
AGGTAAATTCACCGCCAGCTGACCGCAGTTCCATCCCGCCGCGCTCCTGCCACGTAAGGCGGGGATGAATAATGTGCATCGCTGCAGGGCACATGGGAGCCGTTCCTTGCACAACCTTGTCTGGCGGTTATTGCGGCCGCCCCAGCCTCCGCCACCTGGCATGGGGCCCGCCCTCTCGGTGCCACCTCCTCTTCCTCCATCTTTCACTCTACATGTATCTCCTCCGTGCCATAAATCCTTCATCTACTCCTCCTTCTCCACCTCTTCTTACTCTTTTTCCATTTCTCCTCGTTCCTCCTCCTCCTCCTCCTCCTCCTCCTCCTCCTCCCCCCCCTGTGATGTGAAAAGAACTATCACAGAAAGCTGATAATGAGAAATCGATTGCAAGAAAGAGGAAAAGAACCTCAAGGCGAGAGGAAACATGTATTCAGCAAAAGGGGTCGACGTATGGACGCCCTTGTCACCAGACCTCTCTCTTTCTTTCTTTCTTTCTTTCTTTCTCCCTCCCTTCCTCCCGTCCCCCCTTCCCCCCTTCCCCCCTTCCATCTTTTCCTCCTTCCCTCCTTTCCCCCATTCCCTACCCTCCTCCCTCCATCCCTCTTTCCCCCCTTCCTTACCTCCTGCCCTCTCACTCTTCCTATTCCTCCATCTCCTTCTTCCACTCCTTCTCTCTTTCCCTCTCCCTCTCCCTCTCCCTCTCCCTCTCCCTCTCCCTCTCCCTCTCCCTCTCCCTCTCCCTCTCCCTCTCCCTCTCCCTCTCCCTCTCCCCTTTCCATGCCTTTCTCTCCCTCTCCCTCTCCCTCTCCCTCTCCCTCTCCCTCTCCCTCTCCCTCTCCCTCTCCCCTTTCCATGCCTTTCTCTCCCATCCCTCCCTCTCCCATGCCTCCCTCTCCCACCCCCTCCCCCCCCGTCTCATCCTCGCTCGCATTTACGATCATCGCAGCCTCTTTTTAAGCCAACTGACAAGCGGAGAGGCGCTAATTATAATTAAATCACGAGGATATTGTTGTCAGATAATTCGAGTAATGAATTGCCCAAAGGATCACGCTGATGGGGAGGCCAATTAGCCCGTCGATAACAAGGGCCGGAAAAGGTCATCGAGTGACACTTTGTTTGGATGAAACGTCCCCGATGGCGAGGCTCGTCGGGCACCACTTAGGGCCGCTGTGGGTATATCTTGGGCTCGGAGGGCACCACTTAGGGCCGCTGTGGGTATATCTTGGGCTCGTCGGGCACCACTTAGGGCCGCTGTGGGTATATCTTGGGCTCGGAGGGCGGGCACGTCAGCCTGTCAGCCTGTCAGTCATTTTTATGTGGCTTCCTCTTTTACATGGGTCTGCGTGCGTCACTCTTATGGCTTTGATTCCCTAGATAGATAGGCCCCTAATGTACCTTGTACCCATGCCCAGGCGTACCCTTGGTTCTGACCATTCCTCTAATGATTTGTTTTCTTTGTTTTCTTTTTTTTTGGTCTCTTTCTCTGTCTTCTTCGCTATGTTTTTCGTACTTAGTCAGCTGCTGCCCTTTGTTTTGGTGGAGTGGCGAGATCAGCTGTTTCATGTTTGGTCGTGTGAGTGTTGGCACTCCTGGGCATGAGGGTGGGAGGGCATGAGGGTGGGAGGGCATGAGGGTGAGAGGGCGCTTGCGGGGGTGTTAGGACTGCTGGGCGCTAAGGATTGCCAACACTCGAGGAAAATATTTTCTCGAGATGATAAAAGAGGGAATATATGTACATACATGCATACATGCATACATGCATACATGCATACATGCATACATACATACATACATACATACATACATACATACATACATACATACATGCATACATACATACATACATACATACATACATACATACATACATACATACATACATACATACATACATACATACATACATACATACATACATACATACATACATACACACACACACATACATACATACATACATACATACATACATACATACATACATACATACACACACACACACACACACACACACACACACACACACACACACACACACACACACACACACACACACACACACACACACACACACACACACACACACACACACTATAGGAACTATAGATAAAGATATGAATGCAAACATAGAAATAGAATAATGAAGAGGGAGAGGGAGAAAGGGGAAAAATGGTATAAAGTATTCAGAGATTGTAGAGGGATTTATCGCAGATAAAAGTCATTTTACAGTTTAGGGGGGAATAGTAAAAGATGTTTTCATGCTGTATATGTATCGGGATTACGTGTCCAAAATAGTTTGAAATGAATGTTTTTTATTCACTTGTGATTTGCTTGCAGTTGTGAAAAGAATTTCTTTCGCTGATTGTTTATTGCGGGGGTTCTGTGTTGTTTCATATTCTGTATAAAGATTCCGTGTATTTATCTTTTACCCGATAGTCAACAACTTGAACTTGGAAAAAATATTGACTTTCTGATCTCTCCAGTATTCTTTTTTCTTTACCCTTCTCTCGGACCCCATTTCTCTCTCTCTCTTTTCTAACTTCTATCTATTTTTTTACTCCTTTGTTTCCTCTCCCCCCCCCCCCACTCCCCTCAGTGTCCGTTCCTAATTTAGTTGCTCGAGTCGTCGCGTACTCGAAGATTTAGCACCCTTTTTGCGTTTCCATTTTTTGCTGCCTCAACCGCCGCCATCTTTTCTTCGTCTTCTTTCTCTTCTACTTTTTTTTCTGCGTGTCTATCATCTTTGTTTATTTCGTTGCTTTCTTTCTTTCATTTTTTGTTCTTCCTTTTTCTTTGTTGCACTGATACATGACTGAGAATGATGGGATGATTCTTATAAAGTGATATGTGAGTAATATACGTTAAGATTGAACATGTAGATAGATTGAATGAGACATAGAAATATAACGTTAGATAGTGTAACACATCAGACAAAAACATACATATATTTACGCAAAGGTCGATTAAGACCAGTAGCTAAAAATAAAATGAAACAAACAGACGTATATGCCATAAAAACATCGTTAGATAAAAAAATACAACTATACAGAGGCTGACCTAACCTGACCTCGGACATGGCTATCCTGATTCAACAACCGAAGATGTTGAACGCTATTTATTTATTTATTTGTAACTATTATTATATTACACGAGGAACGGCAAATTTAAAAACAATCCAGCTTTACTGCAATTTCTTGGTAACTGCCAAAGGTGGTCGCCCTGATGAAATCGAGTTCCTTGGCTCAAGAATTTAGCCTTTATCGGTCAAGGAACAAAGAAGGAGGGAAAAGTAAAAGTTAGAAAACCGCTTTTGTAAACAGACACGAGTTCAGAATTACTCGTGATATTTTGCTTGATTTGTTGTTTTTCTCCCGGGCGCCACTTATCGGTGATGTACGCTGAGTAAGGTATTCTCGTATGTAATGAGTAAGAGTAAAAATAAAAAGGGGAAGAGGAAGAAAAAGAAGCATAACAAGAAGAGGAGGAGGAGGAAGAAGAACAAGAGGAAGAAGACGAAAAAGAAAATGAAAAGGAAAAGGATAAAGAAGAAGAGCAAGAGGAAGGAAGAGGAAGAAAAAGAAAAAGAAAAAGAAAATGAAAAAGGAAAATAAAGAGAAAAAGAAAAAGGAAAGGAAAAGGAAGATGATCAGGAGAATGAAGCAAAGAAAGACAACAGAAGACAAAAAACAAAAGCAACCGCAAACATTCTCCTAAAATCAACTCATATGAAAACCAAACAACAGGATTCTTTACAGGTATCAGCACGTTTCCTCACCTCACCACATAGTGTGTATTACAAGTTACGTGTTGGATTTTGTTGCATATTGCATATCGTAGAGGAAAGAGCGCCATCCCGAGAATGAACTTGTTACCATTCAGTAGATCGGGTCTCTATCCTCGATCGATAGAGAAGCATCGGCAGTGAAAATCAACGTTGGAGTTGTGAGCGGGAAATGCAATTGCAATCTTCGGGAGTCTTGAAGATTCTGCTTTGGGGTTATAATTTGCCGTCCAGGTGCATAGGGAGCGGAATGGGTAGGGCCAAGCACGCGCCAGAAGAAGGTGAAAGACGCTTTGTTGGGGGGGAAAGAAATGAGAGAAAAATGTTTGCCTTCGAAGATAACTCGCAGATGTGTGGGGTCGTTCTTAGAAAAGTCAGGTAGATATTCGGAATAACTTTTATAAGTGTCTGAGTGTATGTGGATCCTCTGTTATGCGTTACCTTATTTAATCACTCAAACTCTTTTACATTTATTATCTCTTACAAATTCAATCTTTCTTTAATTTACTCCCTCATTACTCTCTCTCTCTCTCTCTCTCTCTTTCTCTCTTTCTCTCTTTCTCTCTTTCTCTCTTTCTTTCTTTCTTTCTTTCTTTCTTTCTCTCTCTCTCTCTTTCTCTTCCTCTCTCTCTCTCTCTCTCTCTCTCTCTCTCTCTCTCTCTCTCTCTCTCTCTCTCTCTCTCTCTCTCACACACACCACACACACACACACACACACACACACACACACACACACACACACACACACACACACACACACACACACACACACACACACACACACATACACATACACATACACATACACATACACATACACATACACATACACATGCACGTGCCCACACATACACGCACGAACTGTACGCACAGTTGCCTACGGTGAAGCGCCAAGACATTATAGGACTTAGGCGGAGTCATGCTTTCCGTGATGGCGCCGGCGAGAACCCGATTTATAAGCGACAGGTGAACACGTCCGAATCTGTCCAAGAAGTCTAGCATGTTGGTACCACACAATTACATTTGTAGATATGTGTCCTTTTCTAGATTTTGCCTGTAAGACCGTCGAGTAGTTGCGTGGTGTCCTGTGTCCCACGGCGCGGCGTTTCGTAAGTTTGATCACTGGGCGAGCAGGTGGAGGGCGTCAGAAAATGCGGACACGTCATGCGGCGGGAATGTGTATCTCGTGCCAGGGGGAGGGAGGGGAGGGAGGGAGGAGGGAGAGGGGAAAGGGAGAGGGAGAGGGAGGGAGGGAAGAGGGAGGGGCATCTATGGCTCCAGATGTGTTGTCGTGAATGTCAGTCTCCAGCATGACTCCGTGTGCTCTTAAAAGGGCAATCAAGAACACACGTACATGGTACTTGGGAGCTTATCTCCTCAAGCCACTAGCAAATGTGTGTGTTTGTGTTGATATTGTTTGTTTCCTTTCACACTAAAGCAGCTTCATCAATTGATTTATTTTTTATTTATTCTTTTTTATATACACGAGGCTACGTTTATATACATTCGTCGTGATGTTTTTTTATGTTTTTCAATGATCTCGTTTCTCTGTTGCCTTCGAGCGCCCCACGACGCGCAGAGACGAGTGGCAGCAGCACGGAGACAGGGTGTCTGGCATGCCATGTCTTGGAGGAGGTTAGAGAGGTAGAGAGAGGACAGGGGTATGGGGCGGGGTAACCGTGCACTCCCCTCCCCTAAATCTGCTCTTCCCCTCATCTTCGCTACATGATCTCCCCTCGGTCGCGGGGGGTTCAGTAGGGAAGTTTTAGGAGGAGGCAGGGCGGAGCGTTAGTACAGTGCTCTTCAAACTTTATTTTTTTCATCCTAGCCGAGTTTGTGTTCATGAACGTTGATTGTACAACTAGCCAGTATTGATTTATACTTCTCTACATCCAGCATAATGTTTTTTTTTTTTGCTCGTACATACATGAATATATTTAGTATTTTTAAAAGACTGCGACCCACCGATTACCAGCTCGCAACCCATACTCAGAGGAACTCGATGCTTGTATTCTGCATTTCCGGAATCTTGTCTCTGGATAGAGTTTAGAAGGGAAGACAAGCTGTACATTGTGGGAACAGAACGGAAGGCTAGACACAAGGACAAGAGAATATAAACACACTATGACATAATCACTTAGACACGCAAGCACGCACCCCTCATGCAAATATGTACACATTCACTTCTACTTCCATCGCTTACCCTTTTCTATAACCTCCGGTGTCTCTATCCCCCCCCCACCCCCTCTCTCTCTCTCTCTCTCTCTCTCTCTCTCTCTCTCTCTCTCTCTCTCTCTCTCTCTCTCTCTCTCTCTCTCTCTCTCTCTCTCTCTCTCTCTCTCTCTCTCTCTCTGCATGACTCTTAACAGCCCAATAAATATGAGACGTAAAGCTAAAAGTTTTTTTGTTTTTTTTTTTCAAACAAAGAGCAATTAACGTAACCAACCCACTCACTTGAAGACAGTTATATGGCCCTTGGAAGGCGCTGTCGCAAGGAGGCCATTTCGCGCTGATATTTACACGAGGCATCTCCCCTCGCCCGGCCCCTCAGGGAATATCAGAATGGATTGGCCATTTACCGCCTTCCCGAAATGTGCATTTTAAGGGGAAATAGGCTTCGGGGTCGAATCTTGCACCGGGGATTCCCCAATTCTGCCGGCGATGGGGACTGGGGATTCCCCAATTCTGCCGGCGAGGGGACCGGGGATTCTTCTCTGCTGGATCACCCGCGAGGAACTGGAGAAAGAGAGGGAGAGGGAAAGGGAAAGGGAAAGGGAAAGGGAAGGGGATGGGGAATGAGAGAGGGAAAGGGAGGGGGAAAGGGAAGGGGAGAGGGAGAGAGAGAGGGAGAGGGAGAGGGAGAGGGAGAGGGAGAGGGAGAGGGAGAGGGAAAGGATTAGTGGTAAGGAGGAGTTGAAAAGTATATGGAGAGGAGGAGAAAGGATAGAAAAAGAACATGGAGGATGTGGTTTGAGTTGGGAGAGAGGGAGGGAAAGAGATAAAAAAAGAGATGAAAGGGTTGAGGGAGGAAGGAGACATTGGAGAAAAAGTGACAGAGGAAATGGAGAGACCGAAAGAGATGTAGAACCACAGAGAGATATAGGGATGGGAGTAAACGAGAAGTAGAGAAGGAAAGAACGAGGCGAAAGCAGTTTCTTGGCGACTGTCGTCAAAGTGATTTAAATGCTATACAGCATTTGAATAATCGGCTACTTGCGCTACCCGTGGAAGGAGAGAAAGAGCAAGTAGGTGAAAAAGTAAGGTGCTCAAGCGAGTGAAAACAAAAACAGAAAGTGAAAGTGCCAGAAGGTGCAATAATACCATTTCTAAAGGAATCAACGGAAATGATAAAAAAAGAATCAATAAAGGATTTAGTAGATGTATTCCGCCAATATTGCCTCATTTTTTTTTACATCTGATTAGAAATTATTTTGAATTTAGATTAATTCCTTAAGTTTATCATGTAAATCGTGAGTATGATTGCGGGCAATGAGGTTAGAATATATAAGCCATAGAAATTGAGGTTAAGGATATATATATATATATATATATATATATATATATATATATATATATATATATATATATATATATATATGTATGTGTGTGTGTGTGTGTGTGTGTGTTTATGTATGTATGTATGTATGTATGTATGTATGTATGTATGTATGTGTGTTTGTATGTATATGTCCATTCATGTCTGCCCGTCTGACTACTGTCCGCCTGCCTAGCCCTCATTAGAGTGCTCATGAATTTCGCCGCTGGAAACCTCAAATTCGGTGTCCCGAGAAGCTGCATCCTTCTCTTCCACCTCGTCGTTGCCTCAATAGGACGCCTCGCCGAGAGACGCGTCGGCCGTGTCTGTGGCCGGGGGCTACGAGTCCTCGCTTCATATTTCTCTGGGTAATAGTCGGAAACGGTAAGATCTGAGTAAACTAATAACGCCGGGATGCTGCGTCTGCGGGGAACGGGAGCAGGAGGATGGAGAAAAAGGGATTGGGAGTAGAAGAGAGAGCGAAAGAAAAAGCGCGCGCGCGAGTGAGCGAGTGAGAGAGTGTGAGAGTGTGGGTGTGAGAATGAGAGTGAGAGTGAGAGTGAGAGTGAGAGTGAGAGTGAGAGTGAGAGTGAGAGTGTGAGAGTGTGAGAGTGTGAGAGTGTGAGAGTGTGAGAGTGTGAGAGTGTGAGAGTGTGAGAGTGTGAGAGTGTGAGAGTGTGGGTGTGAGAGTGAGAGTGAGAGTGAGAGTGAGAGTGAGAGTGAGAGTGTGAGAGTGTGAGAGTGTGAGAGTGTGAGAGTGTGAGAGTGTGAGAGTGTGAGAGTGTGAGAGTGTGAGAGTGTGAGAGTGAGAGTGAGAGTGAGAGTGAGAGTGAGAGTGAGAGAGAGTGAGCGAGAGCGAGAGCGAGAGTGATAGAGTGATAGAGTGAGTGAAGGAAGGAGAAGAGGATGATGGAGAAAAGAAGGGGGGAAATAGAAGGTAGAAATCCGGAGATAAGAAAGAGAAAAAAGTAAGAAGTACAAATGTAAGTGTAACTGTAAGTGTAGGGATGAAAGAAAAAGGCAAAGATAGAAATAAGGAGAAAAGAAAGAGTTAGAGATAGCCAGAAGAGGAAGCGAGCGATATTTAGGAAAAAAAAGATAGATAAGACTGGAGGATGGATAGGGAGATGAGCAAAAAACAAATGCTTTAAAGGAAGATTGAGGAATAGCTAGATCCAGAGTGGTAAGCAATAACCTTAAAAGCATATCCTTGCTAATGTACCAGGAAATGAAGGCGATGACGTTAAAAAGGACAAGTTGAATGCAAGGCCCCTGATATTTTCCGATGATAATTCTTTGCAAGGATACTTCGGTCCTTCTGCAGTTGCCAATGGCTCCTCGTGATGAACTGCTTGATAAAAAGAGGGCGGGGGAGAGGAAGAAGAAGAGGGAGGGGGAAAGGGAGACGGAGACGTAGACGTAGACGTAGACGTAGACGTAGACGTAGACGTAGACGTAGACGTAGACGTAGACGTAGACGTAGACGTAGAGGTAGAGGTAGAGGTAGAGGAAGAGGAAGAGGAAGAGGAAGAGAAAGAGAAAGAGAAAGAGAAAGAGAAAGAGAAAGAGAAAGAGAAAGAGAAAGAGAAAGAGAAAGAGAAAGAGAAAGAGAAAGAGAAAGAGAAAGAGAAAGAGAAAGAGAAAGAGAAAGAGAAAGGGAAAGACAGAAAAGCAGCAATATGTCGAGTGGGAGAGAGAAAAAAAGGGAGCTTTTAATTTACCTACTGAGATTTGAAGGGGTCGAATGTCGATTTTATGGTGCGGAAAGTTAGTCTTTTCGCGCTCGTGTCGTTGGAGTCTGTAACTGCATGGGGTGTCGAGGCGGAAAGTGGCGCTTTGTGTTGCCACGGCAGACTTCGACTTCACAAAAAAGGCAAGTGTGTGGGTGAGGGGTCTGAGGCGTGGATGAATGTGTTTCTAGGTGACTGAATTATTGGCTGAGTGAGTTGGTTAGTTAGTTAGTTAGTAAGTTTGTTTGTTTGTTTGTTTGTTTGTTAGTTAGTTAGTGCATTTGTGTGTGTGAGTGAGTGACTGAATAACTGAATGAATGAAGAGTGAGAGAATGAGAGAGTGAGAGATTGAGAGAGTGAGAGATTGAGAGAGTGAGAGATTGAGAGAGTGAGAGATTGAGAGAGGGAGAAATTGAGAGAGTGAGAGAGTGAGAGAGTGAGAGTAAGTTAGTAAATAAATGAACAAGCGAATGGTTAAGTATTTAAAAAGAAAAGACAAAAAAGAGAGGAGGGGAGAGCAAGCGATAAAAAAGGAGGAAATAGGGAAAAAAAACACAGTCAGCTAACCAGCCCAACAAAAAATACCTACAAGGAATAAGGCCAATAAAAACAGAGAGAAAGTGTGACGGAAGTGAGGACGGAATACGCACGAGAAGTTGCCATATCATTAAGAAGTTCTCGCCTGACGCGGACCATCGGCTTTTATCCCGCGGCGAGAGCGGTTTTTGGTCGGGGGGGGGGGGGGAGAATTTATAGTTTGTTTCGTACAGATTTTATTCCTTTATATGTATATTAGTTTTGCTTGGTTATCATGATTATGTTATTGTTGTTGTTATTTTATTATTATTATTGTTGTTGTCGTTGTTATCATCACCATCGTCATCGTCATCATCATCATCATCATCATCATCATCATCATCATCATCATCATTATTGTTATTATTATCATCATCATGATTATTATTATTAGATATTATTATTATTATTATTATTATTATTATTATAATTATTATTATTATTATTATCATCATCATCATCATCATCATCATCATCATCATCATCATCATCATCATCATCATCATCATCATCATCATCATCATCATCATCATCATCATCATTATTATATTCCATCATTTTGTTGTTCTTGTGGTATTGTTAACATTGCTATCATTACCGTCATCATTTTTTGTTCTTGGATGGATGTGACTATGCTTTCTTTTCACGTGGATATGATGCAAGCATAGGTGAATTTGTATGACATTCTATGTTGGTCACAATTGTCTGAATGATTATGTTTTTACAGAGTTTGTAAAGTTTGTGAGATAGAGGCAGATGTATATTGCAACTCCGCAAATATTTGAAACTCGTTCATGTCGAATTCTGTGATACTGCGTTCGAAGTGATTGCATGTTGCAGAAGCTTCCGGAATTAACTAGTAGCTGACTGGTGAGTTCTTATCTTTATGTTGCAGCGTTTCCATAAAGAACAGATAAGATTGGATTAAGCCAACGCGATTTTACGGTGATCTGTATGTCTGTCTATAACGCTATCTATTTATCCATGTATCTAACTTTATGGAATAGGAAATGGTTTATTACTCATTCCAGTAGATGTTTGCAAGATTATAGTAGTATCATGAAGAGCTCCGTTTTCATGAAAGAGTTTTATTGCAGGTTTGATTGCATAACTTTGCTGCGAGTGAGGAAGATATTGCGTTACTCTCATCGTATACCCGTGCGATCTTGCACATTTTACCGAAAAAATGGACAGTAAGTTAGGATTCACGCGCAGAAGATATTTTTCAGCTTCGTAGTGACTGCCGTTGGATTGTTGACAGATTTTTATCGTCGTTGAGATTATTTTTTATCGCTTAACTTCAGCGAACCTTGTTTAGAAAGACCTGCTTTGAGAGCCCGTTCCTCTTGATGGATGTCTTCGAGTCTCTGCTCTTGCTGCGATGAGATACGCTACTCCTTCTGCAACGGCTATCTCTTTCTTTAACAGAAGATTGGACACCATTCCTCTCCTCGTAGCCCTAGGGACGCCCCAATTTATGACTTGACCCGAAGGATACGTTCCTCTCCTCACCTTCGCCATTCTTCATTACACAACCGAAAGAGAATGCATGACTCAACAATTGCTGCAGCATTCCATCGCCGAGGCGTGTTCTCTCGTGACCCTAAGCGATCCGTTTAGTTCGTAGTCCCTTTTTCCACGGCACGCGTCTTGGGGCTTTACGATCGAGGTCGAGAGAGAGAACCACCAACGATTATCCAACTCCTTGGCGGTTGTCTTTGCTCTGACTTCATTCTCACTAAAACTGCAGAGAGATATCTGTGGCCATGCTAACTGATGCTGTAAAAAAAATGTATATATATATATATATATTGGTGCCCGTTCTCACTGAAGCTGTAAAAAAAGTATTGGTGGCCTGAGGACCCGTGATCGATGTTTTGTATTCTTCTTTAAGAGGATCAAGTTTTTCATCATCACTTCGGTGATGTGGAGTATGGCTTGAAGATTCTGATGTCGGAGGCTGCTGTCTTTGGAGAGACAGGGGAGGGTAAGAGTGAGAGTTAGAGTGAGGGTGAGGATGAGGATGAGGATGAGATGGAGATGAAGGTGAGGGTGAGGGTGAGGGTGAGGATGTGGATGTGGATGTGGATGTGGATGTGGATGTGGATTAGGATGAGGGTGAGGGTAAGGGTGAGGGTGAGGGTGAGGGTGAGGATGAGGATGTGGATGTGGATTAGGATGAGGATGAGAGGGTGAGGGTGAGGGTGAGGGTGAGGGTGAGGGTGAGGGTGAGGGTGAGGGTGAGGGTGAGGGTGAAGGTGTGGATGGGGTGAGATTAGATGAAATTGAGGGTGAGGGTGAAGATGTGGATGAGGTGAGATGAGATGAGATGAGGGTGAGGGTGAGGGTGAGGGTGAAGATGTGGATGTGGAGGAGGATGAGGTGAGATGAAATGAGATGAGATGGGGGTGAGGGAGAGGGTGAGAGTGAGTGTGAGAGAGAAAAAGAGAATGAGAATGAGAATCAGTCAGTCAGTCACTCATATATATAAAGGAAGATAAAAAGGATGGATGGATGGATAGAGAAATAGCAGACTACCACGCATGTTGCCGTCTCTGATTCTTTGAATTATGGCAGTGATATGGTGTCACTACCATCATTACTGGTATTACTATTGTTATGTTTTTACTATATTTTTTTTCCACTTGACTTTAGCTCTCGGCTGTCTCAAGAGGCATGCGTAAGGCCCTCCCCTAAGCCTAGGACTCCAAAATAAATGAGAAAACCAATAGTGTTCTAACTTATATATCGAGTTTAATGAAGTTTTCAAATTATCTCGGAAGGCAAAGTTGTGGAAACTAACCTCCTCGGGCAGTATTAATTAGAAACCGAGACGCTATGGATGCCGCCATTTTAGATCAGAAGGGGGGGGGGGAGGAGGTGTGTGTGTGTGGGGGGGGGGGCTTTTAGAGGTGTATTTTGGCAGTCTTTTTTTTACGGGTTTAATGTGGAGTTCTTATATTCTGGTGATGCGGCTCTTGGTGACTATGGCCTCCGGGCGAAGCTGAAAGGTCGAGGTGTTGTTGCTTGCGAGAGATCGTAAGGTTATTCTTTGTTTGGTCGAAAAATAAAATAAAAGTGCCACGTAACTGAGTACCTTTTTTGTTAGTTATTTGTTATTTTTGTTTTGCCCTGGTCGAATGTCACTGGTGTTTGTCTCTATCTACTTTGCTCTTATTTTTCACCGCCACCAACCACCACCACCAACCACCACCACCACCACCACCACCACCACCACCACCACCACCACCACCACCAACCACCACCACCACCACCACCACCACCACCACCACCACCACCACCACCACCACACCACCACCACCACACCACCACCACCCCACCACCACCACCACCACCACCACCACCACCACCACCACCACCACCACCACCACCACCACCACCACCACCACCACCACCACCACCACCACCACCACCACCACCACCACCACCACCACCACCACCACCAACACCACCACCAACACCACCACCACCGCCGCCGCCATGGTAGCCATCTTGAGGGAGAAAGAGAGAGACAGAAAAAGAAAGGAATATGAAATGGAAAAGAAAAGAAAAAGAAAGAGAAGAAAAAAGAAAAAGAAAAAGGAAAAAGAAGAAAAAAAGAAGAGACGGACAGAGAAAGAGACAGAAAGAGAACGAGACAGACACACAAAGACACAGAAGAAAGGGGAGAGAGTGTGTTCACGCTTTACCATTTCCAGATTCTAAGGGTAAACGACGAGGTTATGCATTTTGATATTTCCTACGTTATAAGAGTGCAGTATGAGCATGTTTATTATTGCAAAGATAGAATGGTTTGAACTCGGCGTCGCCTCCAACACGATCTTTTCTCGTTTTTCGCGACCTCTCAACCTATGCAAGGGAAACTATTGCACGAGTGCATGACTTGTTTTGAATGACGCCAGTGTCAGCTGCGACTTCAAAACTGGCGACCAAGGATTTATCTTTTTCCAGGGCGATGGTATCTATTTATTTTGTCATTTTATTAATTTATCTCGGAACTTCAAAGGTTATGCCGTTATGTGGAAGCTGAAACGTCTGTCATTAATACATGATTTTTGATCGTAGAGTTTTCGATTCTGTAGGCCTACATTCAGAAAAAATCTTTACATATGTCAGCCGTAGCTCATTCAATAACTAGATTCATTTATATTAATTTCCAATTGTTATTTTTCAAACAAACAGACGAATAGGTGACATCCAGTTTTTTTTTTTCGAGCCATCCAATTATTTCGAGTTTTGACATTTGTTTTGCATTTTGTCCTGACCTTTGTTTGTTGACATTGCAGGCAGCCGAGCCAGCTGAGCGTGGTGTGGCTGCGGCGGACGCGTCGAGTGGTGCACGACGCCCCAGCATGGGAGCCCTCCATGAGGAACCCCCTGGAAGGCCTGTGCGTTTGGGCCGTCCCTACCAACACCACCATCACTGTCACGCTCTTCAGGGACAACCGCACCAATGAATTTGAAGACAAGGAGTGGACCTTCGTCATAGAGGACGTGAGTGACAGAGTGTTTGCTTTTGTTTGTTAAGAAGTGATGTGCGGCATATTGTGTTTCATGATCCTAATAGCTTATTGTTAGCCTTTGAGGGGATATGTATGACTGATATTTCATGATAACGGTAGAGGGAAATATATGTTTAACTCGTTGATTAAAACTGGATACAAACCCCTATAACTAAGACATGAATCAGCATTATCTTGAATTTCGATAATCTGTAGTGATCTTATTTGTAATCATATTTATAAAACGTAGATTACTAAAAAAATGAAAAACTTATTTAGTCCCCCCTAAAAATTGTTTTCTTCCATCCGTACCTAAAAGAAAACGGTTACTATCGCTGGGGAAACAATAGAAAAGGAATTTTAAGGGCTAACCAAGGTATTCTTACGATTTTATAATTTACAAATGGGAAATCCCTAGCTTAGTAGATTATCTAACAGTTACTATGTACAAATAATTTTTGATTTATGAACATATGTTTATACACAGTGTATAAATATACAGATAATACACATAGCCTCATACGCCAATTCTCACTCTTATTGCTACTCATTTCTACAGGTGTCGTCGACGGGCAAGCGGCGACAGGTAGCGACGGCGCAGATCAACATGAAACAGTATGCGGGGTTCAGCACGCAGCACGACGTCAAGGTCAAACTCAGACCGCTCAGCAAGAAAGTCGTGTCTGCTTCCCTGGATCTTACTCTCTCGTGTCTCTTCCTGAGAGAAGGCAAAGCAACGTGAGTATTCTTTGAGGCCCCCTTCTATGCCCCGAGTGTGTGTGTGTGTGTGTGTGTGTGTGTGTGTGTGTGTGTGTGTGTGTGTGTGTGTGTGTGTGTGTGTGTGTGTGTGTGTGTGTG
>NW_028234425.1:32856506-32864006 GCF_977035675.1 Penaeus japonicus | reverse complement strand
TCTGTCACTATTTTTTTTTTTCGTTTCGGAACCGACAGACTAGAAATACAAGTACACGATCCGCTTTCCTTTGACTGTATCTTCGCAAATCCGCAACTGTATCTTTTTTCTGTATCTTTTTTATAGTGAGTGTCGTGTTCTGTAAACCCGACGCTGTTGGGCTGAAATTCGTGGTAAGCTTCATTGCATATTGTTGTGACGTTTGATGAGCTAATGCTAGTTCAGAGCAGGTGGAAATTGAAGCAAGAGGTTAACATGTAAGGGAGTGCTAGTGTGATTTAGTGTTCTTATCGTTTTAATTTAATAAATATTGAATATTGTTTGATATTGAACATTCACCTTCGGCTTGGTTAGAATCTACAGTTTGCGTGAACCTGTCTTCTGTCAAAAAAAGAGACAAGAAGAAAAAAATATGTCCACGGACAACCGAACATATTATTACCGTTCAGATTTATTCAGATTCAAACTTGTTATTTGGTCTTACTAGTTAGAAAAATGAATTTTGAATGTAAACAATATTACCAAACCAAGCTCTCCGACAGTACATGATGCCGTAAAGAACCTTACTATTAATTCTTAAGAATGATGTCGTATCGTTTGTTCTTTCATGATTATTGTGACATAGATGGACGAAGATTTAAGATACGCCTAAATGTAGAATTATTACAGATGATTCGTCGATTGTGTGTATTTCTCGATGTTATGTACCTTTAACTTTACATTCCCAAGATAGTAGTAAAATTCTTTCACAGACACGCTTATTTGATTCTATTCGGATTTCTTGTTTAGTCTCTTTATCCCTTGTTTGATTTTCTTCTAATTCCTCTTATTCTCTTCCCTCCTTCACCATTTGATGATCTTGGGTTCATTGAAATAACTCGTATTGATTACGGACGGCGAGACGGCTTATTCCGCGCCGCGCGTATTGTTTTAAAGAGCGGGTCCCAGAGCGATTTTCCAATATCAGATTCTTTCTTTTGTCATTTCCCGCTGCACCGACTGCCGTAGCCACCGCGTCGTCGTTTTTGTTGTTGTTGTTGTTGTTGTTGTTCCGGGGTGCGTGTGTATGGAAGAGGGTCCTATACTGTCCATCGCTCTTTTGTTGTTGATGTTCTTGTTCCGCTCTTTTGTTGTTGATGTTCTTGTTGCGCTCTTTTGTTGTTGATGTTCTTGTTGCGCTCTTTTGTTGTTGATGTTCTTGTTGTTGATGTTCTTGTTGCGCTCTTTTGCTGTTGTCTGCTTTATTTAGTCCTCACTGTCTTTTTGTTGTTGTTATGATTCCCTTCTTTAGTCATCACTTCCATTTTCTTTTTTCTTGGTATCTTACTTCGCTGTCCGCCATTCCCTCTTTACTATCGAGGTTTCCTTTGCTTCCTTCCTTTGATTTAGTGTCGGAATAACCCACTCAATCATCCATCCGGCCGCCCGCCCATGTCATTGCTTGTGCTTGGTCTTGGCTACTGTGCTTGTGACCCATGACTACATAGTATTCATGGCCTTGTTTAGGACGAAAGCACCACCATAACTGCCTCTCTCTTCTCTCTCTTCTCTCTCTATTTCTCTCTCATTATTTCTCTCGCTCTATTTCTCCTTCTATTTCTCTCTCTTTATTTCTCTCGCTCTATTTCTCTCTCTCTCTCTCTCTTCTCTCTCTCTCTCTCTCTCTCTCTCTCTCTCTCTCTCTCTCTCTCTCTCTCTCCTTTTCTCTCTCTCTCTCTCTCTCTCTCTCTCTCTCACCTCTTCCTCTCCCTCTCCCTCTCCCTCTCCCTTCCCTCTTCTCATCCCTCTCCCTTCCCTCTCCCTCTCCCTCTCCCTCTCCCTCTCCCTCTCCCTCCCTCCCTCCCTCCCTCCCTCATATCTCCCTCCTTCCCTTCCTCATATCTCCCTCCTTCCCTTCCTCATATCTCCCTCCCTCCCTTCCTCATCTCTCCCTCCCTCCCTTCCTCATCTCTCCCTCCTTCCCTTCCTCATCTCTCCCTCCCTCCCTCCCCCCCTCCCTCCCTCCCTCCCTCCCTCCCTCCCTCCCTCCCTCCCTCCCTCCCTCTTTTCCCCTCTCCCTCCCCTCCCCTCCCCTCGTCTTTACTCAATCCACCAGCGGACCGGTTATTAGTGGTAAGTGGTCGCTTGGTATGCTGCCAGGGCGTGATCATTTGTGTGGGGGATAGATTGCGTGATTTGTGGAGGCAACTTGTGGATCCTTTGGCTGGACTGTTAGCGTTTTCCTCTGGGGGTGTCGGCGTGTTTGTTTGTTTGTGTGTGTTTGTTTGTTTGTGTGTATGTGTGTATATGTGTGTTTGTTTGTGATTGTGTAGGTGTGTGTGTGTTTGTTAATTGGTTTGTGTATGTGTGTTTGTGTTTGTGTGTGTTTCTTTGTGTGTGAGTGTTTGTGCGAATTCGCGTGTGTGGAATGTGCATGTGTGTGCGAGTTCTTGAGAGAAAGGGCATTTGTGTTCGAAAACAGAAATAAAGCATGATGTTAACGAGATGAGATGCTTGAGATGAGGCTGATCGTAAAGACTAGTGAGGTGGGGACCCGTATCTGGTATTAGTTCGTCATGAGTTGACGTATAAAGGAACGAAGGAGGCCATAAGTAGATTATTTTCAATATGACTCATATTCATTTCATATCTTTAGGGTCTTTATTTGGCATCCTGGTAGAGAATCAACCAATTTCAGTTCGCCGCCTTTACCTGTGTCATTCTCACTTCACCTCTGACATGATCCACCTGCTGGAGTCTCCCTGAAGTGCAATGCCTCCACTGACTCCACTTCGCTCACTGGCAGATCTCATGTCTGACTCGCAGACACATCCTCACAGCCCCTTCATAACACGCATCTACCTCACGCACGCACCCTCATCGTCACACTGCAGCTCATAATCCTCATAGCCACTTCACAGACGCATCTTCATAACCGTATCATGGGTGCACCCACACAACCGTCACATGAACGCATCCAAACCGCCCATTCATGAACGCATCCACACCGCCCCTTCATGAAAACATCCACACCGCCCCTTCATGAAAGCATCCACACCGCCCCTTCATGAACGCATCCACACCGCCCCTTCATGAACACATCCACACAACCGTCACATGAACGCATCCGAACAAGCACCTCCAGAGCGTATCCTCACAGCCACCTTCTCCTCTGCCCCTCGTGGGCGTCCCGAGCGGAGCCTTGGCCTCTGCCGCCCGGGAGCGTCCTGGCGCGGGCGTGCGGCTCGAGATATCATGGCGGCCGCGCCTCCGTGAAGATAATGAGGGCCGGGGAGGGAAAGTCTCGCAAGTTTTGCCAAACATTTTAATGGGCTGTCGGCCTCTTCCTCTTTCTTCGCCTGCTGCTCATACTTCTTTTCTCCCTTACTCTTCGCCTCCTCCTGCTCCTCTCCCTCGTTTCTGTTTCTCGTCCTCTATCTGTTCCTCTTTCTCCTTTTCCTCCTCCTCCTTCTCTTTCTCTTTCTCTTTCTCCTTCTCCTCCTCCTTCTCCTTCTCCTTCTCCTTCTCCTTCTCCTTCTCCTTCTCCTTCTCCTCCTCCTCCTCCTCCTCCTCCTCCTCCTCCTCCTCCTCCTCCTCCTCCTCCTCCTCCTCCTCCTCCTCCTCCTCTTCCTCATCCTCTTCCTCCTCCTCCTCCTCCTCCTCCTCTTCCTCCTCCTCTTCCTCCTCCTTTTCCTCCTCCTTCTCCTTCTTCTCTTCCTCCTCCTCCTCCTTCTCCTCTTCCTCAATTTCCTCCTCCTCCTTCTCTTCCTCCTCCTCCTCCTTCTCCTCTTCCTCAATTTCCTTCTCCTTCTCCTCCTTTTCCTCCTCCTCCTTCTCCTCGTTTTATTCCTCCTCCTTCTCCTCCTTTTACTCCTCCTCCTTCTCCTCCTTTTACTCCTCCTTCTCATCCTCCTCCTCCTCTTCCTCCTCCTCCTCCTCCTCCTCCTCCTCCTTTTTCTCCTTTTTCCTTCTCCTTTTCCTTCCCCTCCCCTCTCCCCTCTCCCCTCCCCCTCCCCCTCCCCCTCCCCTCCCCCTCCCCCTCCCCCTCCCCTCCCCCTCCTCCTCTTCCTCTTCTTCTTCCTCTTCTTCCTCCTCCCCCTCCCACTCCCCACTCCCCCCTCCCCCTCCCCCTCCCCCTCCCCCTCCCCCTCCCCCTCCCCCTCCTACTCTTCCTCTTCCTCCTCTTCTTCCTCTTCTTCCTCCTCTTATTCCTATTCTTCCTCCCACTCTTCCTCCTCTTCATTTTCTCCTCCTCCTCCTCCTCGTGTTATCCCCCCCCTAAAAAAAGCCCACCCCCGACCCCACAGCGCCTCTTTTTGACCGTACGAAGGATGCTGTGCGAAGGCGAGCGAAAGAGGCGAATGGAGAATGGAGGGAGAGTGCCTTAGAAAATGCCATTGTGATAAGTGCAACAAGGCGTTCTTCAAGGGACAAAAAAAAGAAAAGAAGGAGAAGGAGAAAGAGAAGGAGAAAGGAGGAGAAGGAGAAGGAGAAGGAGAAGGAGAAAGAGAAAGGGGAGGAGAAGGAAGAGAAAGAGAAAGAGAAGGAGAAGGAGAAGGAGAAGGAGAAGGAGAAGGAGAAGAAGGAGAAGGAGAAGGAGAAGGAGAAGGAGAAGGAGAAGGATAAGGATAAGGATAAGGATAAGGATAAGGATAAGGATAAGGATAAGGAGAAGGAGAAGGAGAAGGAGAAGGAGAAGGAGAAGGAGAAGGAGAAGGAGAAGGAGAAGGAGAAGGAAAAGGAAAAGGAAAAGGAAAAGGAAAAGGAAAAGGAGATGAAGAAGATGAAGAAGAAATAGATAAGACGAAGACGTAGACAAAGAAGAAAAAGAAGAGGACGAAGTCGTCGACGAAAAGAGGAAAAATAAGAAGAAAAGAAGTAAGATAAAAATGAAAACAAGAAAAATGAGAAGACGAAGACGAAGACGAAGACGAAGACGAAGACGAAGACGAAGACGAAGACGAAGACGAAGACGAGGACGAGGGAAGACACCTGAACGGAATGGCGAGAGGCCGCGGGGCAGGAAGATGATTTCTTCTCTGAGACGCTCTCCCGCTCTTCTTTATTTCCCGAGGTCCCTTATGCAGTTAGAATGCCCAGCAGGAAAGAATGCCAATGTTGACTCTCATATCGGCCACGGGTTGCGGGCTAGCTGGAGGTTTTGCAGGCAGACAGGCAGACAGACAGGCAGACAGACAGGCAGACAGGCAGACAGGCAGGCAGGCAGGCAGGCAGACAGGCAGACAGGCAGGCAGGCAGACAGGCAGACAGGCAGGCAGGCAGGCAGGCAGGCAGACAGGCAGGCAGGCAGGCAGGCAGGCAGGCAGGCAGGCAGGCAGGCAGGCAGGCAGGCAGACAGACAGACAGATAGACAGATAGGCAGGCAGGCAGGCAGACAGATAGGCAGGCAGGCAGGCAGACAGACAGGCAGACAGACAGGCAGACAGACAGGCAGACAGACAGGCAGACAGACAGGGAGGCAGGCAGACTGGCAGACAGGCAGACAGGCAGACAGACAGGCAGACAGGCAGGCAGGCAGGCAGACAGGCAGACAGGCAGGCAGGCAGGCAGGCAGACAGACAGGCAGGCAGGCAGACAGGCAGACAGACAGGCAGGCAGACAGACAGACAGACAGACAGGCAGGCAGACAGGCGGGCAAGCAAGCAAGCAGGCAGGCAAGCAAGCAAGCAGGCAGGCAAGCAAGCAAGCAGACAAGCAGGCAGGCAGGCAAGCAAGCAAACAGGCAAGCAGGCAGACAGGCAGGCAGGCAGGCAGGCAGGCAGGCAGGCAGGCAGGCAGGCAGACAGGCAGACAGGCAGGCAGGCAGGCAGGCAGACAGACAGGCAGGCAGACAGGCAGACAGACAGGCAGGCAGACAGACAGACAGACAGACAGACAGGCAGGCAGACAGGCGGGCAAGCAAGCAAGCAGGCAGGCAAGCAAGCAAGCAGGCAGGCAAGCAAGCAGACAAGCAGGCAGGCAGGCAAGCAAGCAAACAGGCAAGCAGGCAGACAGGCAGGCAGGCAGGCAGGCAGGCAGGCAGGCAGGCAGACAGGCAGGCAGGCAGGCAGGCAGGCAGACAGGCAGGCAGGGAAGCAGGCAGACAGGCAGGCAGGCAGGCAGACAGACAGACAGGCAGGCAGGGAAGCAGGCAGGCAGGCAGACAGGCAGACAGACAGACAGACAGACAGACAGACAGACAGACAGACAGACAGACAGACAGACAGACAGACAGACAGACAGACAGGCAGGCAACCTAGATGATAGGCATTGGTTGGTTAGCTTTTTATTTTATTTTGTGGCAGACGAGCAAGAGAGTAGACAGAGAGGCGGACATGCTTGCAGCATGCTCTATGCATGAATGGATAAATTAATAGCAGGCAGACAGACAGGCAATGTGAGAAGCAGCCGACAGGCCGACAAGAAGGTAGGCAAGAGGCACACGCACAAATATACATGAATGCAAGAGATCATGAAATCATGCATGCAGCCTGCCTGTCAAGCATGTGCGCATGCGCTGGTGAATCAAACAGGCAAGAGTTAAGAAAGATGGGCTGTTGGTAAAATAAAAAAAAAGTTACGAAAGCAGAAAGAGTGTGTTAAATTTGGACCATGACATCGCTAAATGTGATACAGGTGATATGTTAATACTGATTATATTACAATAAGGAAAATATAGATAAAAGTGCATAAAGCGAGTATTGTTGATGACGATAACGATGCTAGTGTTAGTGGCCATACATCAATTTCCGGCGGAGTATTCGAAAATAGTTTTTATTAATTTCTGCGTAGTAGGAAGTGTGGATTGAACTTGCGTGGATCCCACAAGGGCGGACTTGAGATAACCCGTGCTGGCAGTTCACTAATTAATTTAGGAAGTTGGCTATGATACGACTTGTCTCCCCCTAAATTTAGTATTTTTTTATTTCTGAATATTTTTTTCCTCTGAGAAATTTACAAACCGTCATGTCGGAGAAGTTTAGCCTCGAGATTAACTTGAGAGTTGCTGGATTTTTGGGATTTTTTTCTTTTGTTTTGTTTTTCGTCGAGTTTGGCATTTTAAAGTTTAGTGTCAGCATCCACGACTTTATGGTTGAACCTAGTGATATTAAAGGGGCTGTGGCATTGTTACCTCCGCTTGATGCAACACACGGTCTGTTGACAGGGGATTTTTTTCGCATTGATCGATTTCGACTCAAAATGCGACACAGGGACGTAAGAGCGATTCCGGAGGGAGAGGGAGGGAGGGGGGGGGTGGCGGCGTTAGGAGGGCGATTCCGGAGGGAGGGGCAGCGCGACGGTCGAGAGCGCTCTAGGTGGAGGCTGTGGCACACTCGAGAGCCAGCGTCATGTATATGTGTAGCTTTTGACACTGACGACACGAGACACTTCGTACTCTTGGCATGACACACTATCAGCTTGAAGGCGCTTGGCTCTGCAACCGCCGGGGGCCCCTTCTTCACCCGATGCTTCAGCCTTCGCGTCACATGATAACTGATTTTTCCGAAAATATTGCGTCAC
>NW_028234425.1:32829006-32834006 GCF_977035675.1 Penaeus japonicus | reverse complement strand
CTGCAACGTGGTGCTACAGCAATTAGTCAGATAACGTAAGATTATGTGTGATTACATGTAAATAATACCAAGTTAAAATTGTGCTTATGTCAAGGACCTTAATGTCTGTCGCGTCATCATATGTGTTTCTGTCATTAACGTAATTATGGTTCATAACACGAATTGTTTTGTTTCTCATGGGCTACATAAGCTGATAAGGGCTTTGTTACTGTATATATTTTTAAAGCACAAACAGTACCGCAATTACCAAGCAGATTATACAAATTATCATTCTGGGTGGCACTGTGCCTCCCTCCCCCCTCTCTCTCTCGCCCCCCGCTTCAAGTAGACTCCCCTCTGAACGCCTTTGACGAAACGGAGGAGGACGCGGCCACGCTAGAGGGCGGCGAGGAGCAAGCTCAAGCCATAACCACCGAAGGCGACACAGGGTATCCAGCCGAGGGCGGCGCCGCGTCACCTACTGCCGCCCACGCCGCCGCCCAGCCCGACCATCAAACTCATCATCCATCCGTCCACGAAGGGTGAGTACTCGCCTTGGCACTTGTCTCGGAAATTCCCTTATTTAGAAGAGTGAATTCTCACTTGTCTCGGAAATTCTCTTATTTAGAAGAGTGAATTCTCACTTGTCTCGGAAATTCTCTTATTTAGAAGAGTGAATTCTCACTTGTCTCGGAAAGTCCCAGACTTAGTACCTCCGTTTTCGACTCTGGAGGAGCCGAATCGACGGAGGAGTAATGCTATGCAGGACTATATTCACGCATATTATATGATGCTGAAATTTACTTACTCTATTAACGAACTGGAGTTTATGAAGGTATAATATACCATACACTCAAAAATCAAATATCTTCTGCAGCAACAGTAACACCATCTTATCTCACTGAAAAGACTCGTTAAAACACAGCGGACGAAAAGAAAAAAGAAAAAGAAAACCAAAACCTACTCGTCTACATGTAAAACCACATATTTAGTCAGTGTTCGTTTCGACGTGTAACATTTTCACCGCCTCATCTGAATCGTTTTTTTTGGGCTTTTCCAGTGTTGTGTTTGTAGGAGTTAGATCATCTCCATGGACGTGTTAAAGTGAATTATGACACAGATGGAAAGTAATGAACTCAACGCAATACACAGTTCGGTGTTTTTTTGTGTGTTTTTTATTCTGTGTGTGTTTGCGTGTTTGTTTACACACATTTGTTACTTGGGGCTGGGTCGTTTTATCGCAAATGTGATGGATATAAGGTCAATATGGGGGAGCTTATCCTACCATAAAAGGCTTTCCGTCCGAATGGAAACGGAAATGTGTATATATTTCATCGGTATTGTGATATGGTGTGTTGACCAAGATTATTCTTTATTTGTTCTCCTTATTCTTTCTTGTTGGTGTTATTGTTATTGTTGTTGCCATTACTATTATTGTTATTATTATTATCGTTGTTATTGTTATTGTTATTAATAATAATAATAATAATAATAATAATATTATTATTATTATTATTATTATTATTTTTGTTATTATTATTATTATTTTTATTATCATTATCAATATTATCATTATCAATATTGTTATTTTTATTGTTATTACCATTATTATTATCATTATTATTATTATTATTGTTATTATTATTATTATTGTCATTATTATTATTATTATCAATGTTATCATTATCAATATTATCATTATTACTATTTTATTATTGTTTTTATTGTCATTATTATTATTATTATCAATGTTATCATTATCAATATTATCATTATTACTATTTTATTATTGTTCTTATTGTTATTATTATTATTATTATTAGCATTAGCATTAACATTAACATTAACATTAACATTAACATTATCATTATCATTATCATTATCATTATCATTATCATTATCCTTATCCTTATCCTTATCCTTATCCTTATCCTTATCATTATCATTATCATTATCATTATCATTATCATTATCATTATCATTATCATTATCATTAACATTAACATTAACATTAACATTAACATTAGTATTAGTATTAGTATTAGTATTAGTACTCCTAGTATTACTTATTAGTATTAGTACTACTAGTATTATATTAGCTATTAGTATTAGTATTAGTATTACTATTAGTATACTATTAGTATTAGTATAACTATTACTATTACTTTACTATCCTACTATACACTATTTACTACTACCACTACTACTACTCCTACTCCTACTACTACTCCTACTATACACTCCTTCTCCTACTACTACTACTCCTACTACTACTACTCCTACTACTACTACTCCTACTACTACACTCCTACTACTACTCCTATTACTGCTACACTCCTTCTACTACTACTCCAACTACTATTACTACTACTACACTCCTACTACTACTACTCCTACTACTTCTACTACTACTACTACACTCCTACTACTACTACTACAACTCCTACTACTACTACCACTACTACTCCTACTCCTACTCTTACTACTACTACTCCTACTGCTACTACTCCTACTCCTACTACTTCTACTACTACTACTACACTCCTACTACTACTCCTACTACTACAACTCCTACTACTACTACCACTACTACTACTACCACTACTACTCCTACTCTTACTACTACTACTCCTACTGCTACTACTCCTACTACTACTACTCCTACTACTACTCCTACTCCTACTACTACTCCTACTCTTGCTCCTACTACTCTTACTACTACTTCTACTTCTACTCCTCCTACTCCTACTACTCCTACTACTACCACTACTACTACTACACTTACTACTACCACTACAACTCCTACTCCTACTACCACTCCTATTACTACTATAATACTACTACTACTACTACAACAAGTGATAATGATAATGCTATTACTATTAGTATTGTATTTATTATTATCATTATTATTATTATTATTATTATTATTATTGTTATTATTATTATTATCGTTATTTTTTTATTATGATAATTATTATTAATGTGATGACGATGGTGATTTATTTTTATTCATTATTTTTTATTTATTTACCATTTTTATTATTATCATCAACCTGCAATTGTTACTACTGTTATTGTTGCCATTGTATCATTTGATGTACAAGAAACAGTATCTGCGTTGCTATTATTATTGTATTATTCTAGCTGTTCATTAAGCGTGAAAATTATTGTCCATTTTCTTCATATATTCTTTTCGGATGAAGTTGCCGCATGGGTTGCTTTTATGACTTTCCTGTCACAGTTACTAAGGCCGCGTCTAGGTCACGCAGTCCTCAGTCGTACGTCATATATTTTGGGAGGACACATTACGCACTTTATCATTGAAGGGAGTACTACGGTAATTTTTTTTTTTTTTTTTTTTTTTAACGGGCGACGCTGTGTTTGTCTCCGTGTACGTGTCACCACACTGTGTTCGTGGTGTGAATGCTGATAATGCTTATAATCTGAACATATTTGTTTGAAGTCATTAAACAAAAGATGAAGGTATTTATTTGTTGTTTGATTCTGGTAAGGGTGAATTATGTATGTGTGTGTGCGTGTGCGTGTGCATGTGTGCGTGCGTGCGTGCGAGGAAATGGTCGTTCGTGCATATATCCACAGAAGCGATCAAGACAAGTCGGGAATAGCAGCCTTATCCTACCCACGCCCCCCCCCCCCCCCTGTCGTCTTCCCACTCGAAAATTCACCGTCAAGCTTTTATTGTGGGAGTTATTGTTGTGCGGACGCCAGCTGTCGTAAAGCAGGCCTCTCAGGCTGATTCATGGTTCCACACACTCGTCTTGGCCTTTTTACACGTTTGCATTTTGCACAAGTTAATGCCCTCGGGCGAAGGATGCAGAACGGGCATCGCTCGACGGGAGGAGTCGGAAAGGAGAGAATCCTCACGAGGAAGGGAAAGGACTTCAAAGGGTGAGGGAGGGGAGGGGGGAGGTTTCGGGTTGATGTCAATAATTATAGGATAGCTGCCCCAAACTGCCGGGTTGCCTGGTGGGTCACGTCAGGAGATTCATTGGGGGTTGGGGGTTGGTGGGTGGTGGTGTTGGGTGGGGGGGGTATGGGTATTTTGAGAGTCCTCTTTTTTCATTATGAAATTACTTATTGCTCATTTCCTTTTGTCTCGGGGGGAAGGGAGAGAGAGGAATGGGACTGGTTCTCATAATTTAGATCCAAGGAAGTCCAGGACTCGTGGCTGAAGGCTAGATGACGAGGCTACGTGGGTTAGGCAGAAGTGGAGAGCGGTCGGTGGAGGAGGAGTGGCTGAAGGTGGAATCGATAGCACGTGCGAGGGTGGAGACAACGGGGAAAACAAATGTTGAAGATGGGGAAAAAAGGAAGATGATAAAGGATAATAATGCGATCAAATTGGGAATGACATGTTTTTTTTTTTCTCCGTGTCATTTTCCTTTCTTTCTCATCTCCTGCTTCTTCGTTCCATATGCTTTCCCATTGTTCTCCTTCGCTCTTTCTTCTGTTGTATATTTAATTTCTTCCTTATTATTCATGTGTCTACAGTTACTCGTTAGTTTTAATTTCTCTTTCTTTGTCATCATCATTTCGATTCTCCTTTCCCTTTTATCCTTTCTCCTCTCTTTCTCCTGTCATACCCATCCTCTCCCGTCACCTACTCCTTTTCCCCAGCCCCTCCCGCCACCTCCTCTTCCCCATCCCCTTCCACCTCTCCATCTTCCCCATCCCCTTCCACCTCTCCATCTTCCCCATCCCCTTCCACCTCTCCACCTTCCCCATCCCCTTCCACCTCTCCATCTTCCCCATCCCCTTCCACCTCTTCACCTTCCCCATCCCCTTCCACCTCTCCCCCTCCCCCCTCCCCCTCCCCCTCCCCCTCCCCTTCCTCCCAACCCCTTCCACCTCCCCTTCCGCCCAACCCCTTCCACCTCCCCTTCTTCCCCATTCCCCACCCCATGCCTCCTCCCGCCTTCCCCATCCCCTCCAACTTAAGAAGCCAAACAGCGCCCCAATGTTTCTGCCGTACATCGGGACACGTCCCATGAGGGTTA
>NW_028234425.1:32811506-32814006 GCF_977035675.1 Penaeus japonicus | reverse complement strand
GGATATACTCTCACGATGCAGGTCCGTAGCCTCGGAAACATCCTCTAATCAGGTTTCTGCTCCGTGAATCGCAGGTTGGACTCAATACTCCGCAGTTTATGATTGTGTGCATCTCGGTGTTTGTGTCTGTTATATACGTACATGATGATGTCATTGCGCACACGGAGAGACAGATAGACGAGAAAACGGGTGGATAAATTGTTTGGATTATATTCTTTATACCACGTAGAAAAAAACTATAAAAGGATTATCTTTTGCTCTTGTGCACAGAATCGTGGCTAAGCGTATCGGTTCAATATTGCTACTTAGACTGATCGGAGTCCCTTGCTAGAATGGGAGTGGGTTATAATCATTGTCGATTTTACTTCTTCGCGTTCCTCTGCAATGCTATAAAAGATAATGGCCTTAAATGGCCGGAATAGCTCGGGAAATGGCAATGTCTGTTTATAGCTAGCATAGGTGCATTTATTGGGCTAATGTATTAATCTAATGAATGGTTATTTTTTTATTAGTTGAATGAGGGCAGAACCACTCATTTTCTTACCGATTTACCAGAGACCTTTTGTAAACACTTGCATTGACTACAATTACGGGATCTTGACTTACGTAATGCATTCCTGGCTGGAGTGAACCGCGTTGTAGACCGTTCTCCAGTAAATGACTGCTGTAGGCAGGGCTAGTGACCAATGAACTAAATCTACGGAGAGCCGATACCGTGTTTCACTTACTCTCTCACCCGTGAAACCTGTTTCCCTCACGCTTAGCCGGAGATTCATAGGATGCTGGAATTACAATCATGGTTGCTTGAATGTCCGATTACGGATGAATATGCACCGAATCGGAGATATGATAATAAGATTTCGTGGAGATGAAAGTTTCTGATAATGAAAGCTCGATTGATTTTTTTTTTCACTCAGCAGTGTTCAGTTCTCCTAATTTGGACCGGAAGCAGACGAGTGGAAGAACAGTTTTAAAGCTAATCGTTTCTCCTCTCTTCCATTTATTCTTCCTTCATGTTTTCCTTATTTCCTTCATTTTATCTTTTTTTTTCTTTCCCTCTTTATTTCCTTCTTCCCTTCCATCTTTCCTTCATTTCTTCTTTTCTTCCTTCCTTTCTTCTCTTCTCTTCTTCCCCTCCCTCCCTCCCTCCATCTCATCCTCCCTCCCTTCCTCCTCCCTCCCTCCCTCCCTCCCTCCCTCCCTCCCTCCCTCCCTCCCTCCCTCCCTCCCTCCCTCCCTCCCTCCCTCCCTCCCTCCCATCCTTCCGTCCATCCTCCACTCTGGCGGGGAGCAGGGAAAGGGGCGTGAGGAGAGTGACTATCAGCTGAAAACTCGGGAAGTGATCTAAGGGAACGTCCTAGACACAAACAGCTGATCTAGGGGAACAGCTCGACCCTCGTCCGCCTCGCCAGACTCCCAGGCGCCCGCGGCAAGGAACCGTTTTGACAGGACCGCAGTCTAGGCTCGGCTTCCAGCTTTATGTGTCGCAGATTTATGGATGTTAAGTTTTTTGGCTTTTGTTTTTAGTGCTGTGTCTTTGTCTTACCTATATTCTAGCATTGGAGTTGTAATGCGACCGACTGTGAACAAGGATTCCATTTGCATTTGGTCATTTTGTAATGATGGGAGATGTGATATTCATTCCTTTTTGTGTTGTATATTTTTTTACAGCTATTATCCCATGTCCGATATTTGCCGTTATAGCATACTGGTATTGATCAGTTGCATAGTAAGAGTGCAATAGAATGGTTTTGTCAAGGAAAGCTTATTTATTCACGCTCTGCTCATTAATAATCCCAAGAACGAAGGGTACGAAGGGGGGTTTGGTGTCTTTGCATATTTCATGATAAAGCCAAAGTGACCAACAGATAGAGACGTGCGTTGTATTGATATCCTGCTGAGTGGGTACAAGGTGTTATTGCATTCCTTCATTCCGTATGGTATGTTTGATTCATCGTCACTGCTCGTGGTGGTTTGTTTATATTGGTTTTAATATTTGATGTGGCTGTTATTGTTTTCGTCTGCGTTGTTATTGGTGAAGCACTTATGATCAGAATTATCAGAGAGAGAGAAAGAGAAAGAAGGAGACAGAAATAATGAAAAAATAAGTATTTAAGTAAGTAACAGAGTAAAGAAAAAGAGAGAACGATAGAAAGAGAGAGAAGGCGAGAGAGTGAAAATGAGAATGAGAATTAGAATTAGGCAGAGAGAGACACAGATAGAAGGGAGGACGATAGGATCGCCCTCAACCGCCACCCACCTGCCTCCAGCCTCTCTCCGCATTCCACACGCCCAAACTCCCGCCCGCCCCGCCGCGTCGCCCCCATACTGTTGCTCCTGCCCTGACCTTGGCTCCTGTTTCGTCCCTGTGGCTCACTCATGCTTCGTCCATGTTGCTCTCTGGCTCCTCATTTCTTCTCCTCCGTTTTCCTCTTTGACTGGCAATTTTTTTGTTTATTTTGTATGAATTGATATCTTCTATTCTCTCTCCCTTCCCTCT
>NW_028234425.1:32789006-32791506 GCF_977035675.1 Penaeus japonicus | reverse complement strand
TTCTCCATTGCTTCGCTGTGCATAAAGGGAGGCAAGAGAGAGAGGGCGAGGGAGCAAGAAAGAAGGGGGAGAGAGGGGAGGGAGATAGAGAAAAGGGGATGGGCAAGAGAGAAGGGCGATTTAGCAAAGGAGGGAGGGAGACAATGAAGAAAGTGAGAGAGACGAGGAAGAAGGGGAATGAGGCAAGGGAGAAGGGAGGGGGAAAGGGAGAGGGGTGAGGGAGGCAAGGAAGAGAGAAGGGCAGGACACAAGGGAGAAGGATGAGAAGGAAGGAGGAAGACAAAATAGAGGTGGGTGGAGACGAGGAAAAGGGAAAGGAGACAAGGAAGAGGAGAAGGAACAAGGGAAGGATAAAGTTAGGGAGACAAGGGAGAGAGGGGAAGAGAAAAAAGAGTGAGGAGAGAGATAAGGAAGAATGGGAGGGAGGCAAGGAAGGAAGGAGAGGCAAAGGAGAGAGAGGAGGGAGACAAGGAAGGAAGAAAGGGAAGGAGACAAGGAAAGGAGAAGGGTAAGGAAACAAGGAAGAAAAGAGAAGTAGATAAGGAAGAAGTGTGTGTGTGGGGGGGGAGGGGGGAAGAGGGAGATGACTGCTCAATGCGCCTGGGTTTTAGAGCCTGATGTAATTAGCATTGATTAATTAGTTTATTTTGGTCCTTGTGCGGCGGCCGAGGGTTTGGCGGGTCGCCTCGGACAATACGCGCTAATCGGGTTAGATTTCCCTGTTTTCCTGACAGCGAGGATTGTGACGGAGGCTCGTCTTCACTCTTTGCAGCTGCAATTCCTCCTCTTCTTCTTCTTCTTCTGCTTCTTCATCTTCTTCTTCTTCTTCTTTCCCCACCTCCTCCTCTCCCCCACCCCTCTTCCTCCTCCTCCTCCTCCTCCTCCTTTCACTTCTTTCCCCACCCCGCATTCCTGCCATCACCTTCTTCACACACCCTCTCCTCCTCTCCCCCATACTACCTCTCCCCCACCACCCCCACCCCCCACACCAGAACCCATCTTTCTCCTTTTTCCTCTTCCTCCTCCTCCCCCCTTCCTCTTCCTCCTTCCTCATCCTCTTTCCTCTTCTCTTCTCCCCTCCTCCTCCGCCACTCCTCCTCCCCTCCTCCTCCTTCATCCGCCTACACTCCTCCTCCACCTCCTCCGCCCACCTCCCCCTCCACCTACCTCCTCATTCTCCTCCACCAGGGCCACGCCCCTCCACCTCCACCTCCACCTCTCCACCCCTCCACCCTCCACCTCCACCTTCACCTCTTCCCCCTCCACCTCCGTCACCTCTGCCCTCCTCCTCGCGGCCTCCTCCTCCTCCTCCTCCTCCTCTTCCACTAACCTCCTCCTCCACCTCCTCCTCCACCTCCCCCTCCACCTCCTCCTCCACCTCCACCTCCACCTCCACCTCCACCTCCACCTCCACCTCCACCTTCACCTCCACCTCCACCTTCACCTCCACCTCCACCTCCACCTCCTCCTCCTTCTCATCCTTCTTTTCTTCTTTAACTTAACCTTTTCCTATATTTCAGTCTGAATATAAGGTAGTGATGATTGTCTTTTGTGTGTGAAAGCTTGTATGCATATATGAATGAATAAATGAATGAATGTATGTATGTATAAACTGTGTATGCATAGGTGTGGGTGCTTCGATCTCTGCGTGTGGGTGTTATTGTTTACTGATCTGAAATATAGGCCTGTCCCGGCTGTTTTTTTTTTAACATCCATATAAAATCGTAGGTGACAGTGTCCCATTTCAGGCAGCGAGAGCTTGTACGTATTTTCACGCTATTTTTACGTTTTAGGTGTAGGTTGGGTTACGCCTCTAAATCCCCAGGGCTGTTTTTTTTTTTTTTTTAAGCTAGTGTATATTATTCATCATGTAGTATTTTGAAATGGGTAGAAAATGTATGTGATGTGATTAAGACTATGCAGTTGCTGAGATTAATTTATTTCACATGGGATCGCATTTTTATTTTTATTTTTTTTTTGAAACGTTGGCTTCAGGATCAGCTGGTATTTGGCAGATATGAGTCGGGCTACAGCGTGGAATGGAATCTTGGTATATAGTGAGGGTTAGTGACAGTGAGTTACAGCGGGCAGTTTAAGGTGCAATGGGAGTCCGTTACAGTGAATTGCAGTGATCGGTTTAAGGGCGTAGCTACAGTTTGCGCTAGTGAGGGCTGGCAGACCCGGGTGGTCACGCTTGGGTCTGATGCTGGTCTGTGAGGACGAGCTTTGATTTCGGGTCTTATGCTGCCCTTTGGTTTACTTATGATTGGCTTTCTTACCGTTCTTTTACTTTTATTATTTTTCATCTTATTGATTTACTTGTGTTTTTTTTCTATCTCTCTTTCTCCTCCATTTCTCTCTCTCTCTCTCTCTCCTCCATTTCTCTCTCTCTCTCTCTCTCTCCTCCATTTCTCTCTCTCTCTCTCTCTCCCTCTCTCTCTCTCTCTCCCTCTCTCTCTCTCTCTCTTTCTCTCTCTCTCTCTCTCTCTCTCTCCCTCTC
>NW_028234425.1:32779006-32781506 GCF_977035675.1 Penaeus japonicus | reverse complement strand
CCCTTGCCTTTCTTTTCCCTCCCCCCCCTCCCCTCCCCCCCTCCCCTCCCTCCCCTCCCCTCCCCTCCCCCTCCCTCCCCCCCTCCCCTCCCTCCCCTCCCCTCCTCTCCTCTCCTCCCCTCCCCTCTCCTCTCCTCTCCTCTCCTCTCCTCTCCTCTCTCCTCTCCTCTCCCCTCTTCTCTCGTCTTTTTCCTCTCCTTTCCCCTCCCCCCTCCTTTCCCCTCCCCTCCCCTCCCCCCCTCTTCCCCCTCGTCTTCTCCTTCTTCTTTCCCCTTCCCTCCCCCTTCCCTCCCCTCCCCCTTCCATCCCGTTCCATCCCCTCCATCTTCTTCCTCCTCGTCTTCTCCCTCTCCTTTTCCCTCTTCTCTCCTCCCCCTCCCCTCCCCTTTCCACCCCTTCCCTGACCTTCTCCCCTGCATTATTTAGCCCTGTGCCATCTCTCCAATTGCTTCGCGTAAGTGTCTTTAAGCCGGAAAAGGAGAGCGGAATTCGGGGACGGCGATGAAGGTGATAAAATTATAAGAATGACGCGGAATAAGAGAAGAAGGAACAGATGTATAGGCAATAGGCAAGGAAAAAAAGTTGTGGCGCGAAATTTGACGAAAATTTGGCCGAAATGCTGAACGATCGGTGCCTTGCGGAAGGGATTTCAAAAAATAAAAAGACTATACATTTTTGTTCATGAGAGATAGAGATGAATAGATAGATAGATAGATAAATAGATAGATAGATAGATAGATAGATAGATAGATAGATAGATAGATAGATAGATAGATAGATAGATAGATAGATAGATAGAATGACAGATTGAGAGATTGAGAGATTAAGAAAGAGATAAAACAGTTGTGAAGGTGAAGGCAAATTAGTTAGAGATGAGACGAAGGACAAACATGTTTATATTTTGCAAGAAATAGGACTGGTTAACGGGTTAACTTTTTTTGCCCGTCTTGGATTCTCTTACTTTCATCATATTCTTCTTCTTCTTCTTCTTCTTCTTCTTCCTCTTCTTCTTCTTCTTCTTCTTCTTCTTCTTCTTCTTCTTCTTCTTCTTCTTCTTCTTCTTCTTCTTCTTCTTCTTCTTCTTCTCCCTCTTCCTCCTCCTCCTCCTCCTCCTCCTCCTCCTCCTCCTCCTCCTCCTCCTCCTCCTCCTCCTCCTCCTCCTCCTCCTCCTCCTCCTCGTCATTCACCACCAATTCTTTCGCCTGCCCCACATATTCGTCTCCGAACCACACCCATTCCTACTATCCCCCCCAACCCCCCCACACGCACACGTCCCCCAAAAAATAAGAAAGAAAGAAAGAAAGAAAAGAACGAAAGGAAAAATCCGCCGCGAAGTAACATTTCGGGGAGTGGAACGCGCGCAGTACATGCGGCCCAGCGACCCGGCGGCGTAGAAGGATAATGGGGTCGTGATGGCGTCGTGCCTGTGCCTGACTTTGGCACCTTAAAGTGGCAGTGAGGTGAGGGGGGTGGGGTGAGGGGGTCGGGTGAAGGGGGTGGGATGTGGAATGTGGTGAGAGGTGTGGGGCAAGGGTGAGGGGTGTTGGATGAAGAGGGGTGTGGGGTGAGAGGTATGAGGGGTGAGGGGTGTGGGGTGAAGGGGAGACAGGCAGGCAGACAGACAGACAGACAGACAGACAGACAGACAGACAGACAGACAGACAGACAGACAGACAGACAGACAGACAGACAGACAGACAGACAGACAGACAGCCAGCCTGCCTTCCCGACTGCGGACCCTGACATAGTGATAAACCGAGTCCCTGGCACTTGAGCGTCGAAAATCTCGCGGCGGAGAGATAAAAAAGGGGCCAAAATTCCATCTCGCGGAAGAAGAGGTTAAAAAAAAGGGTATCTTAGACGTCAGCGATACGGATCTCCTCCGCAGTCCCGTCGTGAATATACAGTTCCTACCGCCACGCGACAGGAACCGGATCTAGGTGAGGGGTCAAACGGCTTTCTCGTGGCGGGCGGTAAGTCTCTCGGTACAGGCGTCTTCTACAAGTGGCTGTTGATGACAAGGTCCTATCGTGCGAGAGAAGGACGCTTCATTCTTTAAGAAACCGCAGCTGTAGTAGGAAACCCATTGAAGATGAAGAGGTTTGTGTGTGTGTGTTTTTTTTAATGTCAAGGGGCATTCTGTGCCTGTTGATGCCGTACTGTCTATGTCCTGTGTTCGACCCCGTGCGTACGATGGGCGTCACTGGCGTCCCCTGTGAAGATTTACCACCTGTGGCGATTCTCTGACCACGGAGAAGTAGTACCGCCTTGGCTACCCCTCTTGGAACACCCCGTCCCTATCGGTATCTTCATCCGGTCAAATCTCCATCGGCCTCCTTCCTTTGCTCTCTCTCTCAACCCTGCCCGCCCCCAAGATCCCAGTCATCGCTATGTGAGCTTCTGTTAATCTCACTTCATCCCTATCGCCCCAGGGAGATCCTATGCGGATTAACAATACACGACGCAGAATCACCGCATCACATAACCGTTAGCCTTCACC
>NW_028234425.1:32769006-32774006 GCF_977035675.1 Penaeus japonicus | reverse complement strand
CTGCTTCAAGGTGATGGTCCTGGGCGTGCGTAGGTGCGTGCGTGTGTGCATTCGTGTAAGTATGTGTGTTAGAGAAGGTAGACGTATATTTATGCGTCTGTGAGCGCGTGCAAACGTGTGTGTGTCCTTGTGCGGATGTGTGTCCGAGCTCCGTGTTCTTGTGCTAGTGCTTGAGTAAGTGTATGTTATGTGTATATTATGTGTGTATGGGAGGGGAGAGAGAGAGAGAGGAAGGGAAATAAGAGAGGAGAGAGAGAATAAGTATGGGAATGGAAATGGGAATGAGGTGTGAGTGAAGAAGAAGAGAGAAAGGGGGGAGGAAGAGAAAAAGTAGGGATATAGGGCCAGAGAAGGAGTAACGGCTTGTGGGCACGATAGAGGAATAATAAAAGAAAGAAAGGGCGGAAAGGAGAAGAAAAGCATAAGAAGGATAAGAACAAAAGAAATGAGAAGGAGAGAGGAGGGTCGGAGGGCCGGAGGGCCGAGCTTCCTGGGAACTTTGGCGGCGTCGGCGAGTGGATGGCCCCAGCGCGACCCTCTCCTCCCCGCCCGCCCGCCCGCCCGCCAGCCCCGTCGGCCCAATGTTACCCTTCCATTCTCCGGCCGAAGTCTAGCGCTACTCGAAAGAGCGGCCATTATTTCCCTTTGGCGGAGTCTAAGAACTTTTATGGCGCGATCCCTTTCGCTTGTTCTTTGCTCTGCTTCTTGTCTCCAACTCTTCTACTCCTCCTTGCTCGCTCTTTCTCTCTCTCTCTCTCTCTCTCTCTCTCTCTCTCTCTCTCTATCTCTATCTCTATCTCTATCTCTATCTCTATCTCTATCTCTATCTCTATCTCTATCTCTCTCTCTCTCTCTCTCTCTCTCTCTCTCTCTCTCTCTCTCTCTCTCTCTCTCTCTCTCTCTCTCCTCTCTCTCTCCTCTCTCCTCTCTTCTCCTCGCTCTCGCTCTCGCTCTCGCTCTCGCTCTCGCTCTCGCTCTCGCTCTCGCTCTCGCTCTCGCTCTCGCTCTCGCTCTCGCTCTCACTCTCGCTCTCGCTCTCGCTCTCGCTCTCGCTCTCGCTCTCTCTCCCTCCCTCTCTCTCTCCCTCCTTCTCTCCCTCTCTCTCCCTCTCTCTCTTTCTCTTTTATTGTCTTCTATTCACTGTTCTTGTTATGAAATAGGCAAAGATAAAGGGAGGAAGAGAGAACGTGGGAGAAGAGGCAAGAGTTAAGATTAATGACAAGGAGCCGGAGAAAACTAAGAGAAAAGGCGGAAGGAGAAGCAGCATCAAAAGGCGGTTAAGTAGAAAGGAAGATTGATAGACACGAGTGAAGGACCAAGATAGGATGTTTTGAAACGAGTGGAAGGAATGAGAGAGAGAGAGAGAGAGAGAGAGAGAGAGAGAGAGAGAGAGAGAGAGAGAGAGAGAGAGAGAGAGAGAGAGAGAGAGAGAGAGAGAGAGAGAGAGAGAGGGAGGGAGAGGGAGAAAGAGAGAACTGTATTTGTATCCTAAAAACCATAAGGGTGCATCGAAGTGTAATTGGCAATAGAGCCCATTTCAAAACTCCTTTATGCTCTGTCGATTCACCGTGCCGTAATGATATCATAATGGTAAGCTGGGAGTGAGACGAGGCTTATAAGTGAGGGAATAAAAGAAGAGAAGAGAGGAGAAGGAAGAGAGGAGAGGAAGACCAGAGGACATGCGAGGAGGAAAGCTAGGTCTAGGTCACATGATTTCGTGCAACTCGTGACTTGAAAGAGCTGTGGCAAATCGAGTCTTAGGTTGAATCATCCAAACGTGGAGGGTGAGCATTCAAGGGAAGAGAAAGAGTATGCGTTCTTCCGAAAGTTCTAAAGAAAGTTTTTGTTTACGTAGCGACTTTGACGAACCAGGGGGTGGGTGGGGGGTCGTACAGAAAACTTTGGACCGCAAGGCGATAGGAAGGAAGTAGGCTAACTAACGTAGGTTTCTTTTTTGCATTGACTGGAGATGTTGAGAACTGAAGCCTGATTCAAAGAGGCTTCATTGAAATTTAAGACTTGGTTAAATCCTTTCGTCTTTCAAGGAATGCAAGGATCTTCGGATATGCAGGGAGCGCAGGGAAAAGCTCTATTTTTCTCCATTTGACTTTTGCACGAATCATTTTTGAAATTGGTGTCTTTATTTTGAAAGGAAGTCAGTTAATTGGAAGGATGAATTTATAAAGAGATTATACATCTATATATCTATCTTATATCTCTATATATACGTATATCTATAATTATCTATCTAAATATAATATAGTATGATAAGATATAATAGAATAGAATATGATATGATATAATTCTATAGATGGATAGTGATTTCATTAATAAGAAGATAATGAGAGTAAGAAAGAAGGAAAGAATGAATGAATGAATGAATGAATGAATGAATGAATGAATGAATGACAGAAAAAAAGAGAGAAAGAGAGCGACAGAGAGAAAGAGAGATCATGTTACTATGAAGGGATGAGGCAGTACGGGAGGCTTAAAAGATCAGAAGAATTATCTTATTTCCTACGACCGAAGCATGGAAGGTAAGAGGGAAAAATCGGGTCGAAAGCAAGGAGACAAGACGCCGGTAGAGAAAGGGAAGTGAAGGCCGTTAGTCGCCCAAAAACGCGTACTTTCAGGGGAGGAAGGTCGACAGGACACGTGATGAGTCGTCCCTGCAGAAAACATTGGGACTCGAGGAAACAGTGAGTGGGACTCGAAGATAGGAAGAGCTGCAGGGAAGGTGAGGCCGATTGAGATACGTCGCCGCGGCGGGTCTTCTCCCGGAAGTTGCAGCGACTGAACGGAAATTACTGTTGGGTTCCCGAATTGTGGCCTGGCTGCTCTGGTCACTGCGGCTGTTGCTCTTGTTGTTGCAAAAGCCTGTGCTGTTTTTGTGCAATTTGCTTTGTTTTATTTTTTGAATGGTAGTAAAGGAGGAATGATGAAGGAAGATTGTAATGGAACGTTGTAACAAAAAAGTCTTTTAAAAAGTGAAGTTAAGGTGAGATAACGGAGGGAGAAAAAGTTAGCAGAAACGAAACGAAAGGAAAAAGATGAAATTAAGAGAAAACGGGGATACAAAAGAGGCGTCTGGTAAAATTAGAGAAGATACGAGTGAGAAAAAAAACGAAGATGAAAGGTTTGAAACTTATTAAACTGGAAGATGGAAGGGGAAGAAGGAAATGGAAAGCATTCACGCAAATATTTAAGGAAACAATTAGTCACAATGGATATACGCTTGCCCTTATGAACAAAGCACAACCCGGACCATGACTGAGTTAGAGTTGCTGCTGTCCAGAGTAACTAGGATGGGAATGGAGAGAAAGTAGTCGTAGGAGAGAATGGGGAGGCATTGTGGGGAAGGAGGTAAGAATGCTGGAAAAGAAGGGAGGATATGAAAGAGAGGTAATAAAAAGAGAAATACATGTAGAAGCTTGAGCGAGAAACAGGCGGACGCAAAGAGGCCCCAGCGAACGATAGAAAGCACCGGCCGGAGTGAGGGAACGTGTATGCTTGTGCTTGCACGTCCCCCACCGAAGGCCAGACCCATGATATAGTGGCATGAGTCCCCGTGCGCTAGTGTTCAGGCCCAGTCGGCTCGGACAGATGTCACTGACTCTCCTATTCGATTAGACTTCTGATCGACGGCCGTTTGCGCAGCGGCTGTTCCGTTCCGACTGCGCCACGGAAGGAGAGAGAACGGAAAAGAGAATTGCCAAAGCAGAAGGAGGAGTTATTAATGTTAGGAGAGGTAGGATTCTTAATAGGTAGACGTGGAATAGGAAGTGTGCATATTTGTATGATAAGAGAGGGGGGAACGCAAACTTGCACGAGAAATGAAAGGCTCTGATATTCGGTGGCTGAAAGGAAACGGTAGATAACCGTAAAACATGATTGGGGATTGAGGGAATGGAAGATTACATGCAAGATCAGAAATTCAATGGAGAACAGTTTGCAACCAAAGGTCTTTGCAGTAACTCTAGAGAAAATAACGATCATAGAAAACAGAAGCAGAACAAGGGAACGTGGAATCCCTGGAAGGAAACAGCCGAGGTGGAGATATCTGCAGCGAGATGGATCCAGCTCGCGCCCCGAGGAATGGCCCGAAGGATCGCTGGCCGCCGCGGTGGGAACGCAGGAGAGGAACACAGGAATGCACTCCCGCGCCGGCCGAGGGAGCAGGTGGCAGAGTGCAGGGCTGAGAGGAGGCGCAAGGCGATGAGGAAGAATTGCATGAGAAGGAACTTGAGGCATTGCTTTCAAAGATTTAGGAGTGTCGGTTTCTCTCTCCTGCGGGCGTTTGAAGAGATTTTTTTTTACTCCGATTTCGCGCAAAGCCGATGTGTAAAGGAGCGGTTGCATCCGAGAAAGCAACCCGAATTTTGTCTCGATGACTACGGCCGAATGACAATCTACGGTTGATTAACCAAAATCTTGCAGTTCTTGATCTCTACGGGGATGCACACCTCATGCGGAGTGCAATTATTTTGCAGTGTCTTCCTATCGTGTCATTGCTTGTACTTAGAGTGAATCAAGGGGAATATAAAAGAATGATTTATGTGTCGTACTCACTTCCCAGTCATGCATATAGTAGCATCTTGGTCATGACATATGTGTCGTGTTGATATTGATATTTTCTTTGTTTTCAATATTCCTTTTGCTTTTTGGTTTGGTCACCAATTTTATTAATGCATTTTGGAATTTACAAAAACAAATTTTGCATTATTTATGTTGAGTATGTTTATATTCATATAGTTTAGATAATCGAAAATTGAGAGCGCGATAGAGGATTTGGAAAGGTTGATGGGAAAAGACGAGGGAGATGGAGATGAAAAGAGAAGAGAGGGAATTGGGAGAAGTAAAATGGAGAGAGTGAGTGAGTGAGTGAGTGAAGGAATGAGTGTTTGTGCGTGCGTGCGTGTGTGCGTGCGTGTGTGCGTGCGTGTGTGCGTGCGTGCGTGCGTGCGTGTGTGCGTGCGTGCGTGCGTGCGTGCGTGCGTGCG
>NW_028234425.1:32741506-32754006 GCF_977035675.1 Penaeus japonicus | reverse complement strand
AGGGGGGATTTGGTCGATTTGTTTTGGGTTTCAAACTGAGGGCTCGCTGTTGAGACCCCTCTTGCAAGGTGTTTATCAATGGGAAGAGGAAGAGGGTGAAGAAGATGGAATAGTAGTAGTAGTAGTAGTAGTCGTAGAAAGAGTACCGTTTGCAGCAGTACCAGAAGTGATGATAGTATTCGTAAGAATGCGAGGAAACACAGAGGAATAAAAAGACGGAATTAAAATGGTGCGAGGAAAGGGGAAAATGTGGCCAAGTGAAGAAAAATAAACAAGGCCAACACAAAGGGGGAGAGAAAGTCAGATTATTTCGAGGAAGAAAATGAAAATGGAGAGACGAGGTCAGGATAGCTGAAATTGGAAGAGCAAATTATAAAGACAGGATGAAAGGGGAGGAGAGGATGGATAGAAATATGAAACAGAAAATGGAAAGATGCCACGTGAAAAAAAAAACAGAAGGGAAAACAAAACGAATATAGAACAACGGGAAAGAAACAAGAAACACGACACGAGAAGAAACAAAGAAAAACAGAGAGAGAGAGAAAAAAAAAACTATAGCAAAAGAAAAAAAAGAAAAGAAAAGAAAAGAGAGGAGAATGTGGAAAAGGGAGGAAGAATTGGAGAGGAGAGGAGAGCTGATGAGAGCGGGACGAAGCGGCGGCCCCGGATCGGTCGACGTTGAGATATTGGCGCGATGTTGTGTCACACGTGGTATTGTGTGCTGCAGTGTGTTGGGCTTTGAACCTGCGATATGCCCTCTGCCATGGCCTCTGTGTCGGGGACGTTGTTTATGGAGGGCTCTGTTGTTTATTTTGTTCGGGAGAGGGAGAGGGAGAGGGACCGGGAAGAGGAGTAAGAGGGGAAGTGAAAGAGTGAGATGGAGTGCGAGTAGGGGGAGGACAGCAATGTCTGTCATCGTGTCAGTGTTTTCCACTTTATGTGAGGGTCAGTGATTCGCGTATTGCTTACATCCCTACATCTTTTTTTTTTTTTACGCGTGGCTTTAAAAATACCCCCCGCATTACATCACCGCATTTCGAACTAAGTGTTTTGCTCACGCAGGAAGCCCAATGTTGTTCGACATTATTACCCTTGATTACGAGGCACTCATAGGCCATCAAAGAGTAATATTGAATCCGGGGTTCTTTTTGAGCCGCGAGCCGGGGGCATTGGTTTAATATTTTAAGAGAAGAGAAAATGGCTGTGCCCTCGAGGATCCCTTGTGTAATACCGAGGAAGCACCCGTTCTTATTTTAGGGGGACCTGAGTAACAACTCCCATATCATTAGCTAGAACACACGGTTTGGAGATTTAGCTCAGCACGCGTTCAAAGTCATTACGATAAATTCCATCGACGGGGAACGGAAAGCAGTGTGAAGAACAACGGTAATATCCCCGTAGAACAGCGATAATATCCCTGAAGAACAACGATAATAACCCAACAAACTGGTTCACATTATGTTGTAGCCACACGTGGGCAGTCAGGGTAGCGGCCTCATGCTAAATATTAAGGGTTTACGGGCGCGACCCAGTTCGCTGCATTGCCTTAAAAGGACCACAATGTAATGTGGTATTAAGGGTCGAGTTGTAGCGACACGGGCGCGGGAGAAAGTCGCTTAGGTTCGGTTGAGAAATTAACTCCCAGATCTCATTGTTTACTGCATATGGTAAGTGTGTCGTATATTCACTTACTCGTTTGAATGTCCTCTTTCTTTAACTCTTTGCAGGGGATACTGTGAGCATGTATGTGTATGTATGTGTATTGACAAAATATATAGAGAGACAGAAATACACACACACACACACACACACACACACACACACACACACACACACACACACACACACACACACACACACACACACACACACACACACACACACATATATATATATATATATATATATATATATATATATATATATATATATGTATATATATATATGTATTCATGTATATGTATATGTTTATATATGTATATGTATATAAATGTATATGCAAATATGTATATATATATATACACACACACACACACACACATGCATATGTATATACATATATATTTATTATTGTTATTATTTATATTATTTATATTATTTATATTATTTATATAGTGCATGTACTTTTGTGTGTGTGTACTTTTGTGTGTGTGTGTGTGTGTGTGTGTGTGTATGTGTATGTGTATGTGTATGTGTGTGTATAAAATCATATATGTGTCTTTATGAGTATATGTATATGTATATACGTGCGTGCGTGCATGGCTGATTTACAAAGCGAATATTACACGGCGGTCGGCGGCGTTTAAAGTGTCGCCCGTGAAACAGTTTTGCAAAGTTACATTTTTCTCTGCAACGGTTTTAACCAGCTCGGTAATGGGTTTCGTACACAGTTTTGCGAGTTATGTGTGTGCCGTGACACGAGGGTGGGAGGGGGCGCGGTGGGTCACTACCAGGTTGAAGGGTTAAAAGAGTCGTAATTCTGTGTTAGGGATGTAGGTTGCTTGTATAGAGACGTATTGACTCGATTTGTTTTCTTTGTATGGTAGCAGGGAGTATTTCGTACGGATTTTGTTGGCGCACACGTACACGTACACGTACGCGTACGCGTACACGTACACGTACACGTACACGTACACGTACACGTACACGTACACGTGCACGTACACGTACACATACACGTACACGTACACGTACACGTACACGCACTTGCGCACATACTCACACACGCAAGCCCACACGCAGGCGTACACGTACACATACACATACACGTACACGCACACAGGCACACACGCATACACTCAGAATATTGTATGATATGAAACACAACCACTTGCCTGGCTCAATTCACTCCACCATTTTAGTCTGCGGAATGTGCTACTCCCATTTCACTAAGTTTGTTGTTACACGAGTTTACATTTTGATTTTTGTTCTTGTTTTTAAATTGATTTTTTCCATTATCTTATCGATCTTAACAAGGAGATTGTTATTAAAAATTGAAAGAAAAATGGGATATGTAAAATGAAACATTATGTGTGATAGGGAGATAAAACTTGTGGAAAGCATCGTCTAACTTATTTTTGGGTAATCAACTTTGATTTTAAAACATGTTGATTATCTCTTCAAATGATTATACTTGCTTAATGCTGATTTTTTTTTCTTTGCAGATGGGCCCATCGAAAGGAGGAGGCGTGGCGGACAGAGGGGGAGGAGGAGGAGGAGGGAGGGAAACCCTTGGCGTGTCAGGAGGCGAGGGCGGAGGTTGCACGCCGGGACAGGATCTGCTGTCGTGGTGTCAGTTCGTGACACGAGGCTACAAAGGGGTCAAGATTACTAACATGACCACCTCTTGGAGGAACGGTCTCGCTTTTTGTGCCATCATACACCACTTCCGACCTGACCTCATGTAAGTAGATCGTCTGGAATTTTTGTGTGGAAGCTGACCTTATTATTGAGCAGCACCAAAACTTTTTGCATTTGTTGGCCGTCTTCCGGCTACGTGTAAGGCTTTTTGTGAACAAGGCTATTTAATACGAAATAGGCCGAGTGAGCAACGGAAAACCCGAGTATTCTGATGGTGGTGAGCAAGGGGAGCATGCGAGAGTGACAGCGCATACTTTGTCTCCTCCTCAGCCGCCGCCACTGTCTAATAGATTTAAAGTGGAGGAAGAGCGTTAAGAACTGGTCTCGTAAGTCATAAAGTCGTGTGAGAAGAGTTGAAGAGTTTTGATACGGGCGAAGGAGGAAGGAGGAGAGGAAGGAAAGGAGAGAGAAATCTTCAGATGATTGGTGCAGTGAAATGACGAGGAATGGGAAAGAAGGGAAAAGAGAGGGAATGAGAAAAGTTTAGGAAGGTAAGTCAGAGGAAAGCCATGGCGATGATGGCGCGGATCAGGTGGACAGGACAAGAGAAAGAAAAGGGAGAGACAAGAAATGTTTTTTTGTGTGAAAAGTCTCACTTACTTCGAGAAGCAGATGGAGAGAAACCCGTGTCCGGTGTCAGAATGAAAGCTTATTCTTCCTTTCGCTCATAGTGGTTGCGATGTGACAGCCGTGATAATAACAAGAAATTCCAGAAACGATTTTTCAAACGTTTGTTACTCATTCCGTAATGTAATTAAGTAATGGAATATTTTTTTCACCAACTCTCTTTATCTCTGCCTGACAACCTGACGAGAAAATATTAGGGAAGACGCATGCTTTCAGAATTTGAATTTTTAAAAAATGACATGAATGGGTGTTCGAGGAATAAGAATATGAACGTTCTTGTGGCAAATGTTTACGAATTTAGAAGGCATGGAAGAAATAGAGCCAGGGCTGTGTGGGTCGGAGCCATATGATAATTAAGTCTATAGTACTATGGCTAGGAGGTATCATTAGTTTTTATATTTTCTAAAGATTTGGTTGAGCGGTTTTTACTTATTATCTTAAGTGATTGATATATTTGTGGATGTTTGAATCTGAGGTAAGTTGTTAATTTTATAAATTTTAATTTGTGATGGATTAAAATGTTTTAGAATTTTCATACAGAAACTATAGACATGCATATACAATTAGTTATCTCATCCTGATTTTAATGAAATGGTTCTATGAGAAGTGACTTCAATCAATGATTTCAAAATTCTAACGAGGTTCCCTTACATGCACAGAGACTATGAAAGCCTCACCCCACAAGACGTGAAAGGCAACTGCAAAAAGGCATTTGAGGCGGGCGAGTTCCTCGGGGTGACGCGCCTGATAGAGCCACAAGATATGGTCATCCTCACCGTCCCCGATAAGTTGGCAGTCATGACCTACCTTTACCAACTCAGGGCGCATTTCACAGGTCGGTCCTTTTTTTTTTTTTTTTTTTTTTTTTTTTTGTGTCATGTTTTAATAATGTTATATTGTTCATGGCAAGTTTGATCAATGTATGGTCATTAAGATGATTATTTAAGATGACATGATTATTTTCTTGTGGATGATGAAGATTAGATTAAATCTGCAAGAGTTAATTTAGCAGTAATATATCAGGAATACTTGAGCTTTGTTATTTGCAACTTTATGACTATCTTTTTTTTTAAGTCTTCAGACATAGACACGGAATACAATAACACTGACCTCTTCTTACTGAGCCATTCCAGGCACAGCTAACACTCAGGTGGTCTAAATCCACCTCTTTCATTGTGGATGGGAACATTCCACTTGTTCACGAAAATCACCCAAATGTATATTATATTGTACACTGTTTTATCATTCTTTGCTGATTGAAGCATCCTTTCACCTCTTCCTTTTACCTGCTTTATAGATACGTTTTACACATATACTGATTCAGTCTAGCCTCATCTGCTATTTGAAAATTATATTGCAGCTTACTTGTGTACAGGACATTTTTGTGTGATAGGGAGAGTGAAAATGCATTTAGGGAGAGAGAGTAAGAGAGTTGGAGACATAGATTGAGATAGAGATAAAAGATGGACACAAAGAGAGTGACAGAGAGGAAGAGGAAGAGGAAAAGGAAGAGGAAGAAATAGAGGTACAGGTAGAGATAGAGGTACAGGTAGAGATAGAGGTACAGGTAGAGATAGAGGTACAGGTAGAGATAGAGGTACAGGTAGAGATAGAGGTACAGGTAGAGATAGAGGTACAGGTAGAGATAGAGGTACAGGTAGAGATAGAGGTACAGGTAGAGATAGAGGTACAGGTAGAGATAGAGGTACAGGTAGAGATAGAGGTACAGGTAGAGATAGAGGTACAGGTAGAGATAGAGGTACAGGTAGAGATAGAGGTACAGGTAGAGATAGAGGTACAGGTAGAGATAGAGGAAGAAGAAGAGGAAGAGGAAAGGAAGAGGAAGAAATAGAGGTACAGGTAGAGATAGAGGAAGAAGAAGAGGAAGAGGAAGAGGAAAGGAAGAGGAAGAAATAGAGGTACAGGTAGAGATAGAGGTACAGGTAGAGATAGAGGTACAGGTAGAGATAGAGGTACAGGTAGAGATAGAGGTACAGGTAGAGATAGAGGTACAGGTAGAGATAGAGGTACAGGTAGAGATAGAGGTACAGGTAGAGATAGAGGTACAGGTAGAGATAGAGGTACAGGTAGAGATAGAGGAAGAAGAAGAGGAAGAGGAAGAGGAAAGGAAGAGGAAGAAATAGAGGTACAGGTAGAGATAGAGGTACAGGTAGAGATAGAGGTACAGGTAGAGATAGAGGTACAGGTAGAGATAGAGGTACAGGTAGAGATAGAGGAAGAAGAAGAGGAAGAGGAAAGGAAGAGGAAGAAATAGAGGTACAGGTAGAGATAGAGGTACAGGTAGAGATAGAGGTACAGGTAGAGATAGAGGTACAGGTAGAGATAGAGGTACAGGTAGAGATAGAGGTACAGGTAGAGATAGAGGTACAGGTAGAGATAGAGGTACAGGTAGAGATAGAGGTACAGGTAGAGATAGAGGTACAGGTAGAGATAGAGGTACAGGTAGAGATAGAGGTACAGGTAGAGATAGAGGTACAGGTAGAGATAGAGGTACAGGTAGAGATAGAGGTACAGGTAGAGATAGAGGTACAGGTAGAGATAGAGGTACAGGTAGAGATAGAGGTACAGGTAGAGATAGAGGTACAGGTAGAGATAGAGGTACAGGTAGAGATAGAGGTACAGGTAGAGATAGAGGTACAGGTAGAGATAGAGGTACAGGTAGAGATAGAGGTACAGGTAGAGATAGAGGTACAGGTAGAGATAGAGGTACAGGTAGAGATAGAGGTACAGGTAGAAATAGAGGTACAGGTAGAGATAGAGGTACAGGTAGAGATAGAGGTACAGGTAGAGATAGAGGAAGAAGAAGAGGAAGAGGAAGAGCAAGAGGAAGAGGAGGAAAAGGAAGAGGAAGAAATAGAGGTACAGGTAGAGATAGAGGTACAGGTAGAGATAGAGGTACAGGTAGAGATAGAGGTACAGGTAGAGATAGAGGTACAGGTAGAGAAAAGCAAAGAAGAGAAGAGAAGGAAGAGGAAGAGGAAGAGATGAAACAATAGAAAGGTTTTAGAGGTAAGGGAAAAGAGAGATGAATAGGAGGGGAAGCAAGAGAGAATTCATAGAATGGTGATAAGAGTAAAGAGGATTAAAATAAAGGAAGGAAATGGGAAGGCAGACAAGAGGAGGATGAAGGAATTATAGGCGGATAAGAAGAGGGATGGGAGACTAGGAGAAACAGGCAGATCGAGAAACAAGAAGAACACAGAGAGAAATAGATTGAAAGATGAAGATAGGGGTTGAGGATGAGCTACAAGTAAAGATAAGGCTGGGGAGAGAGGAGTAGAGATAGGGGAGAGGGAAGATAGAGATAGGGAGAGTGAAAATGCATTTAGGGAGAGAGAGTAAGAGAGTTGGAGACATAGATTGAGATAGAGATAAAAGATGGACACAAAGAGAGTGACAGAGAGGAAGAGGAAGAGGAAAAGGAAGAGGAAGAAATAGAGGTACAGGTAGAGATAGAGGTACAGGTAGAGATAGAGGTACAGGTAGAGATAGAGGAAGAAGAAGAGGAAGAGGAAGAGGAAGAGGAAGAGGAGGAAAAGGAAGAGGAAGAGGAAGAGGGAGAGGGAGAGGGAGAGGGAGAGGGAGAGGGAGAGGGAGTGGGAGTGGGAGAGAAAAGGAAAAGGCAGAGGAAGAGGAGGAGGAAGAGGAACGGAGAGGAAGGGGAGAGAAAATATTATTTGTCTGTGATTTATGCAATAGTATGTGTGCTGAATTTATTTGTACATAATGTAAATTTGTATGTAACAAAGTATGCTTTCAGATATTACAGAAAGACCATTAAAGACTATTCAAGTCTGCCATTATAAATGTTATGAATATTTATTTTGCATTTCCTGTATCATTGGTTAGTGGGAGAGTCACTATTGTAGCCTCCTACACTTTGTATGTCTGTCTGCAGATTTTCAATATTTTTGATATTAGGCAATAGTCAAAATTGTGCATTTTGTAAAGTATTTTTATTAAATAGATTTAGATTATATTTATTTTGTGTAATTAGAATCTGTTATGATTTTCTGACGGAGTATAACCTTGGGTGCATTAGAGGGTTTTCCACAGGTGTACCAAAAGGTGTTTATATGTAGCTTTGTCTGGCTTTAATAATCTTTTATTAATAGATTGTATTTTTGTGTTGCTTGGGGTATTCGGTGGTGGGCCAATTATAACAAGCAAAACAGGGAATCATATTTTCATGAAATGCAAAGTTGCTGGTGCACCTATGGACCTGCACCTGCTAGGTGTAGCCATGTCACAACACTAACCATGAGAAATGTCTGTATGGTGGTCAGACCGGGCCCAGTAATGTGGTGGCAACGACAGGGCCCCATGAAGGATCCCCAGTTGATTCCCGATTAGGGTCCATAGTCCAGGAGGTGCCAGGGCTCCTCGACCTCTCCCCCACCCGGCGGGATCAGGTGGTGATGAGAGAGAGACAAAGTCCCGTTAAGAAGGTGAGCTGCGGGTGGTGTGCCTCACTACATCTGCCACCCCTGACAGGAATGACTTTGCACAACAAGAACATCTATGCTCTCTCATAGCTTTACATGGAGATGTACTGTGGAATAAGCTTAGTGTTATAAACTATCTGATTTCCCATAAGCCATAATGTATGTCAGATGTAAATTTTTTAGATCTGTGACATACAGCTTTCTACTGTGTATGAATGGCATATGTATATTTTATATTAGCCAAACTTAATTGCTTCTTGTTATGTGCATTGTACACAGATAGCAAGCTTTGATCTTAAGAATGGCCTTGAGTTATCTATGCTTGAATTTAATCATAGATGCAGTAATAGAACTTTGGAAGTAGAATGAAAATTTACAGAATAAAGCATGCAAGAGTATTTAAGTTAGCCATACATTAATTTCAATATCAATGTCTTAACTGAGTTACTTTGTACCTAAGGTTAAGATAAAGAAAATGTCAAATATAAATGTATTCTCTCTTCATTATAGTTTTGAATATTATGGCACTAAGTCTTCTGATATCTATCTTATTTCTGGATTTCTTTTTTCCTCTCATTTTCTTCCTTTGTAGCTAAAACCTCCACCTTTGGAAAACCAGAGAAGAAATGTCCACAGTGTACAAACAGCAGCCACCATGCCAAAGACTAGTGAAATATCAAAGTCTAACAATCCGTTGAAACAAAATACTAAAAGTGGAGCCACCCACACTTCTTCAAGTCCTCAGAAGCAGCAGTCTGCTAATAAAAAGACTCAGAAAACTGATAATCCAAGTGTTGTTATGCCTATGAGGGGTGACAGCCCAGAAACAAGTGATATTACATATGCAAGATTCCAGAATAACGACTCAAGTCCATCTCGCAGAAAATTTTCAGCTATGTTAAAGGGAACTGCAAAGAAGAGTCCAGTTGCAAATGATGCAAAAGTCAAAAGCTTACCTCTCACAAGTCAAAAAGAAAATAAGAAAACAGTTCAGTCTAAATCAATGAAGCCATTTTCGAATTTCAGAGAAAAGCTAAAGAAAAGTAGTTCAGCCTCAAAAGAAACTTCATCAAGTAAGAAAGGTGATACATTATCTAAGAGCACAGGTGGTCATAATCTCTTGAAAAGAACTGAAATAAAAAAAGGACCAACCTTAGAAACAAAGTCTAAGGGCACAAAGGACCCAAAATTAGCTGTTGAAAAGTCTAATTCAACTTCTAAAATGGAAAAATCTCCAGTAGATAGTCATAAGAATAACAAAACAGATAAATCCAGTGATAGAAGTGATTCTAATAAGGTTAGTGATACAGACACTTTACAAACAGAGACAAAATTAGAAAAGTCAGACAGTTTTAACATCACCATGGTAGAATATGGTTTAAAAAGAGAAGCCGGATTTGCCTCTTCTGCTACAGTAGGAGAAGCTGTGTATACAAATACTACTAAACCTTTAGATAATAAAACAAATAATTCAGTCTGGGAAGAACAGTCTCAATCACAGACTCTTCCCAAAGACTTTGTTATGTCTTCTTGGGCAAACTTCGAAGACTTTGATTGGGATAAATGTCAAGAAACTGTTTCTGAAGATAATACATATGAATGCTCTGATGAAACTTCAAAGACAAATAGTGAAGATCATGACATTGAAACTGGTAACACTGATAAAAATAATGAAAGTAATGAAGATCCACAGAGCAGCAAATTAGATCAAGAAGTTATTGACATTACAAAAAATACTGATAGTATACAAGATACAGTTAAGGATGAAAAAAAGGACGAAGAAAGTACGACGAAAGAGAAACCAGAAGATAGAAAAGACGAGGAGAAAGATCCTGAAAAGGATAATATTGAGCAAGCCAAACCTCAGTCTGGTGATGGTAGCCAAGCAAGTGAGGCAACAAAAGTTGCACAAAGTGGTGAAACCTCTGATAGGAAATCTAGTCTTGATATTCCGTCTCTTCCACCCAAGAACCTAAAAGAAGTTATGTTGAATTGGGTTTCATTTGAAGATTCACAGGAAAGTCAGACAGTCAGGAGAGATAAGACAGAAAAAGACAGTAATCCAGGAATGGGGCAGAATACAAAACCTGATCCTGAAAAAGCATATGAAAATGTCTGGTTTAGTTCAGGAGCAAGTGTGACACCAACACCTTTTGATGATGAGTGTGATGAAGAATTTAAGGTTTATGCAAGTGTAAAACCTTTTGGTGATGAAACCAATGAGTCATCCTCTTTTGAAATGGAAGATGATCCTTTTGCAAAAATTATAGAGGAACTTGTAAAAAGTGACACACCAGGCATTGAAGAGAATAAACAAGCAAGTCCTGATGCTCTGATGTCTGAGCAAAGGGAGTTAGTAGTTTGTGGTCCTGCAGAGGAAGTCATGCAGAAACCTATGAGGTTTGACAGGATATTTAAATTAGATATAGCTCCACCTGCTACACACAAGCCTAGGGGCTGTACCATCGAATATAATTGCAGTTTCATTGCCTCATCTACAGTACACTGGGAATTTGAATGTCACGGTGTGATTCCAGTAATGAAACACGATTTTGAATATGCTTTATGTAGATTTGAAATTGATTATAAGGGCATTGCTAAAATTAATGAGAGATGCAAAGTATGCATATTCAGCACGCCTCTAAAACTATCAATAGAGGAGTTCAAACAGGAAATTGTAAATGAAATTCCAGTTGTAGAGCACCCACAACTTTATTCAGATGTATTAGTGGAGCCAGCCTCAGAAGTACTTCAAGTTGTAGAAATGTCATCTCCAGTGTGGGTAGATTTAGAAATTCCTTCACTGGTGCATTCTCATGCTGTATTGGTTGATGTGGAACCAGAAGTAAAGGAGAGATGTTTTGTCAGCGAAATTAATGCAAGTTTATCAGAGATGGTGCACTCAACTATTGAGACTGCAATGCCAGTTGAAAAAAGTAATATAACAGAAAAGGAGATGATTGAGGACAAAAATAATGAAAGTACTTTCATTAACTCTCCTATAGTAGAATTTACAGATGAAGGAAGAGATTTTAGTGATACTACAGAGTGCCATGATAATATTCAAAGACCTATGAGTACAGAAGAAGAAAGCAAAGTAGTAATAGTTGATTATTCTTCATTGAATGAAGAGGAAGACTTTAGCATAGTTAATCCAAAAGAAACAGACCTTGAAACAGAAGTTATAACATTTCCTAATGATAATGTTGAAAATGATCTTGTTGATATAGAAGCTGTAGAAGCTATTGGAATTGAGGCTTATGGCATAAAGAGATTTTCACCTCTGAAAATCATAGATGATGACATATCATGCAACCATGAAAAAGTGGAAAATGTTATTATAGATGGAGCAATGACCTATCAACATGTTGACCAACAAGATAAACATCAACACCTTGAGGAAAATACAACCAGCTTTGACATTAGTCAGAAGGGTGTCATAAATAAAAAGGGCCTTGATTTGTTGCATGCATTAGAAAGTGTGGAAGAGGTAGAATTAGAGGCTGTAGCACAAGAGTTATCGTTGGACTCTGAAACCAATGTAACATTTGTTGAACCAGAAAATATCAATACTTGTGTAGAACCAAGAAGGATAAAGTTTGGTGGAATTGAAACATTTAAGATAGAAGAAGTCAAAGTTGAAGATGATGATAAGATCTTTGAACAAGATATGGAATTTATTGTTTCAGATGGAGATACACCATCTGTCCTCCAAATACCACAGATACTTATTCATGCCCCAAGTGATGAAACACTATCACAAGATGAAGGAAAAGATATAACAGATGGGGAAGAATTATCCACAAACCAGAATTACTTACAAACAAATGATGATGGAGATGATGATGATGATTATACTAGTGATATGGAAGATATTCCTGTATGCTCATTGGCAGAAGAGGAAATGCTCAGGGCACTTATGCATGCATCTGCTGAGGAAGCCACGCAAGAATTTATAGATGTTTTTGTGGTGTTCAAAAACCAGTATCAGCTTCCAGAGAGAGTACAGGCAAAAATGAAGAAAGTTGAAAGAGAACCCTTTGTACA
>NW_028234425.1:32719006-32721506 GCF_977035675.1 Penaeus japonicus | reverse complement strand
TGTTGTTATATTTGCGTTACTCCGTTCGACATTGTTCAAATAATATTTACCGATTGAAATGTCTAGGAATGATTTTAAAATTGCGATGTTTTTTTTCGGTGTGTGATCTGCTTTGGAAACAATTCTCTTGGAACTGACTCATAATGATACGTATACCTTTTATTCGTACCGAGAGATTTACTCGGGTAGTGACACATAATCATGAACGTTGTATTAATAGGTATATGTGCTATGGCCAGGGAGAAAAAAAAAAGAAGAAAAAGAAATCCCCCGCAAATAAGAGATAATACCTCATTTAGGTCGTTAATTTGAGAAGAAAACACGAACCCAACATTGCGTGCGTGTTTTCTATCTCGTGAAATCAATGTATAATACCTCGCATCCACCACAAAAGAAGTAAAAAAAACAAGAAAAAAAGAGAGAGAAAAAAAGAGAACACCAAAAAGCAAACGGGATTCACTCGATTAACCGCCAATGCCATTCGGAAAAAGAAAATTGGTCCCCCGAAGTCGTTGCGGCCGCGGAGAAGATGCTGGTTCCCTGGCGAAGATCACCGAGCTGTGCCTAAGTGACTACGACTCTTGTCAAAACTGGCGATTTTCTGCTTCTCTCCTCTATTGGATGTGCGGGGGTCTTAGGCGGGCGCGCAGGGGGGAAACAGGCGCTGCGGGGATCTGTTTGGTTCCATTCTCGTGTGTTTGTGAAGTCATGTGGCAAGCGCTCGGGCTGTGGTTTTATCATGGGCGATTTCTTGTTTTTTTTTTTCTTTCTATTTCTATTTCTTCTTCTTTTTCTTCTCTCTTTTCGTTTCTGTGTTACTGATACTGATGAGTTGTTTGTTTGTTTGTTTGTTGTTTTTTTAGTTTGGCGTTGATTAGAATTGAAGATAATAGTTTTTTTATTTTTTTATTTTATTAGATTTGTATCGGTGATAGGAGATCTTTCCTATTTTCCTTAGATAATAGAGATTGAGTTTCCGTTATCTTACCTCTGGCCCCCCCCCCTACTACCCCCTTTTCCAAAAAAAAAATATCCCATTGCCTGCGTCCTTCACACTCCACCCCCTCGAGGCGTTTCCTGCCGTCCTCTCATCCAGTGTGGTCTAAGACATACCTATCCCTAGCTTGGCTGAACTAGTATTCATTTTTTTTCTTTCTTTCGTTTGTGGCATTGATAGCATTCGAATTTAGTTTTGCAATGAATTGACGTTGAAGACATATTGTCTAAGAGCTCTCGAGTAAGTAGCCAGCTCACGCTTGTTTGTATGGACAGTTTTATATACTTTTTCGACTGATTAATAAGTAAATGTTGGAAGTGTAAAGGCAATTCCCCTTCATGCCTCTCCTGCCTCCCCACGCCCGCCCGCCCGCCGCCGCGCCGCCTCTCCCCGCCGCTGCCGCTGCTGTCACCACGTGTCAGACACATTACCTTCCACTCCTGCCCCCTGACTTCCTATAAAACAATCATGGTTCATGTCCGCCGCCCGCCGGGAAGGTTTCCGGACGAGCGGCTACGATCTGGGTGGGGGTTCCTCAAGAGGTTGGGGGGTGGGGTGAGGGGGGATGGGGGTTGGGGGTTGGGGGAGGGGTATGGGGTAGGGGTGAGGGGGTTCACCTCATGAGCTCTGGTTGGGTGTGTGTGCGTGGTGGGGAGGGGTGGCGGGGGAAGGGGCTTTTTATATCGGATGCCTTGTGTTTCTTGTGGGATCACCTTCACTTCCCGCTTTTATATATAGATAACGATGGCTAGCATGCGAAGGGGTCAAGAGTCCCCCTATCCCTCCCTCCCTCCCATCCTCTTGCTACGATAGGAGTTTCATTGTATTCCCTCCGAGTCTTCCGTTGGTGATCTCTCTCCCCCCCCCCCCCCGAGCGCTGCAGACGGGAATAATTATCTGCTTGACAGAGTGGTTACCTGCGTGCGATACCTGGAGGCGGGCGTTGTGAGGCGGTTGATGAGAGGCTCGGCATAGGGTCAGGGTGAGGGGTGGGGGTGGGGGGGAGGAGGTAAGTTAAGAAGCCTCCCTCGGCGTCCCTCGTCAGGCTGTGGTGCCGCCGCGCCGCAGGACATGCTCCTTCACAGATTTACGTCCAGTGTCCTCAACCGCTGCCCCGTGAAGCCCTTTGGGTCGTGGGAATGCCGAGGGGGAGGGGGGATGGGAGAAGGGGGACGCGCAGGTACTCAAGATGCGAATGATTATGATTATGTTGGTTTATGTACTCTCTCTCTTTCTCTCTCTCTGTCTCTTTCTTTCTTTCTTTCTTTCTCTTTCTTTCTTTCTTTCTTTCTTTCTTTCTTTCTCTCTCTCTTTCTCTCTCTCTCTCTCTCTCTCTCTCTCTCTCTCTCTCTCTCTCTCTCTCTCTCTCTCTCTCTCCCTCTCTCTCTCTCTCTCTCTCTCTCTCTCTCTCTCTCTCTCTCTCTCTCTCTCTCTCTCTCTCTCTCTCTTGCTCGCTGCCGCCCCCCTCCCTCCCTCTCTCAGCCTCTCTTCTTCACTCTCTCC
>NW_028234425.1:32704006-32706506 GCF_977035675.1 Penaeus japonicus | reverse complement strand
AGAGGGGAGGAGAGAGAGGACGGATAATACACGCATGAGAGGCCCCTCACAGCTTCCTCCTGACGCTCTGCCAGGATCAAGGGCCTGTCAACGGCGCCACGTCCTTTACAAATGGTCGCGCGGTGTATCCGGCACAGCGCTCGTGGATAGGAGTGCGCTCGTCGCCCGTCTGCGCGTTCCTCAATCCCCGCGTCGATGGCTGTGCTCGGTCGATTGTTTTGTTTATGGGCGATTGAAGGGGGAGGGAAGGATTGATGAATGGCCGACGGGGAAGAGGGAAGAGGGGAGGGGGGGAGATGGGGGGGAGGGGGAGGGGAGGGGGAGGTGGAGGGGATGGGATGGGATGGTGATGGTGATGGGGAGGGGAGGTGGAGGGGATGGGATGGTGTGGGTGGCACGCTGATAAAGGGGGAGGAGAGAGGAAATCGGCTCGGGGAGAGATGCCGGGTTAATGAGGTGATCCGGTCATTATTATCATGTTTTTTTTTTCTACTCCCCTTCGTCTCTTCTTTTTCAGCATCCTTTCCAACTTTCCAACTTTCCGTCATGTTACTGTTGCTACTTCCCCTCCTCCTCCTCCTCCTCCTCTTCCTCCTCTTCCTTCTTTTCCTCTTTCTTCTCTAGCACCAGCACCTCCCCCTCCCCTCCCCCCTCCCCCTCCACCACCACCACCCTCTCCCTCTCCACTTCCCCCTCCACCACCAACCCGTCCACCACCACCACCCCTCCACCACCACCAACCCGTCCACCACCACCACCATCACCCCCTCCACCACCACCACCACCCCTCCACCACCACCAACCCGTCCACCACCACCACCCCTCCACCACCACCACCATCACCCCCTCCACCACCACCACCACCCCTCCACCACCACCAACCCGTCCACCACCACCACCCCTCCACCACCACCACCATCACCCCCTCCACCACCACCACCACCCCTCCACCACCACTCCCCCCTCCCGCCGCCCTCTCCCCGCCGCAAGTGTCTCTTATCTCCCGTGCGCCCAGTCTCCCCCCGGCGCAGGAGGACGACAAAGCCCGCCATATACGCCCTCGACTCCGGCCCTATACGTCAAGATTTTCTTTTTGTTGGGACTGGCTTAACTCATGGGGTTCCTTTGGATGCGACCTCCTCCCGGGGAACTGGCGCGGGGTTGGAAGAGGTGGAAGAGGGGGAGGAGAGGGGATGTGAGTGGGGGTGAGGGGAGGGGTTGGAGGGGAGGGGATGTGAGTGGGGGTGAGGGGAGGGGTTGGAGGAGAGGGGGTGTGAGTGGGGGTGAGGGGAGGGGGAGGAGAGGGGATGTGAGTGGGGGTGAGGGGAGGGGTTGGAGGAGAGGGGATGTGAGTGGGGGTGAGGGGAGGGGGAGGAGGAGGAGGGGAGGGGATGTGAGGGGAGGGGGAGGAGGAGGAGGGGAGGGGATGTGAGTGGGGGTGAGGGAAGGGAGAGGAGAGGGGATGTGAGTGGGGGTGAGGGGAGGGGGAGGAGAGGGGATGGGAGGGGTTGGAGGAGAGGGGATGTGAGTGGGGGTGAGGGGAGGGGTTGGAGGAGGAGGGGAAGGGGAGAGGTTGAGGAGGTGGGGGTAGTGGTTGAGGGGTTGGGGCTAGAGGGTTATGGGAAGGGGTGGGGGGAGAGTTTGAGGGAGGATAACGGGTTAGGGGTAATGGGCATGGGAGGGGGAAGGGTTATGGGTTAAGGGGAGGGGGTAGAGGCATAGGGGTAGGAGTGGGAGTCAGGGTAAGGGAGTGAAAAGGAGGGATTTGAGTTGATGGTGTTAGAGGTCAGGGGAGGGGGCTAGACGTCAGGGAGAGAGGGTTAAGGGGTTAGGGGGAGGTGGAAGGGGCAAGGGGGTGAGGGAAGGAACTGAAGTAAAATCGGGCGAGTGAGTGAGAGAGCATAGGTGATGAGGTAATGGGTGAAAGGGTGTGAGAGACACATGGAGGATAAGTGAAGGAAAATTATGTAAGATGTAAAGGATGAAAAGCAAAGAGAGAGAAAAAAATGAGAAAAAGTTTGTTAAAAAGCTTTTTTTCCATAATGAGTTTTTAGCAAAGTTATCAAAGAAATCAGCGCCACTGTCCTCTCTTCCCCATCCCCTCCTCTCCCCTTCCCCTCCCCCTGCCTTCCCTCCATTCCGCCTCCCACTCCCACTTCCCCATTCCGCATCCTCCCCCCCCCCCCTATTCCGTCTCCAGATCCAGAACAATCGGTAACTTTGCTTTTCCCAACGTTATCATCTTTCTCTCACCCGACCGAGTCTTGTTTGATTACGATGATGGCGAGGGAATCCGAGGGAGAGGGTGAGGGATAGAGGGCGAGGAAGAGGAAGAGGAAGAGGAAGAGGAAGAGGGCGAGGAAGAGGAAGAGGGCGAGGAAGAGGAAGAGGGCGAGAAAGAGGGTGAGAGTGAGAGATCAAGAAAGGGAAAACTCCGGCCTTCGTTCAAACAGGGAATGAATGAACTAGACATACGTGAATCATAATTATCATCCCTGCC
>NW_028234425.1:32702827-32703906 GCF_977035675.1 Penaeus japonicus | reverse complement strand
AATATTTATAATTATAATGAATTGAATTGAAGAGGGATTTTTATGCGAACGAACGGCTTGAGAATATAAAGAAGCGGAGATGAAAATTATCACGGCTTAAAGAGCTGAAGGAGCTCGTCAGTCCCTGGAAACGATAATGCTGAAAATACCTTGGATCGGTATACATTTTTAGACTTTAGTATCTCGTTTCCTTGTGTCATGGTGTGTGGCAAGGTATTATTTAGTTCACTTTAGTTTATTTTGGCGAGATGTATGAGAGTATGAAAGTGTCGCCTGCAGCGTTCCAAGCAAGACAAATGCAGAGCCGTGTTAGTAACACAGCACAGTCGGTTCACCTGTTGCCAAACGAGATTTTGGCCTGGCGACGGGTGACATCACGTAGGTGTCAATAATCGTTTTGACATGTTAGACGTAAAGGGAGAGTGGATTGCTGCGTCTCTCTGTTACATTATGAATAGTAATAACTCTATTTAGTGACTGAAGGTACCAATTGCAATTATGATGACTATAAATGGCGTAATATTCACTCAAATAGGTTTACTTTAAAATCCCAAACATAGATGGCACCACTCTCTCCTAGCACGAGCTGGAAATAAAGTTTTGAAGGGCGCCCATCCACTGGCTCTACCAAGCACTATCTTCAGAGGGCGATGGCACACAGCAAGATGCCGACCTCCGGCTCTAAAGCACCGATGGTGCAGTAGATGAAGGCCGAATGAGAAGAGGAAGGTGACAGACCATGTTTAGCGTCTGCAGTTTGCCCCTTTCAAGCATGGCTATTTTGTGCTGTGGCACTCGTAGTCGTAAGGACAGGTCTCCTTTCCACATCTCTTCATTTATCTTCATTGGGGACTTTCGTATTTGTTTACGAAAATACACGTATACGAAAAAGATAAAATTGCTTCTATCACACTGAGCACAAAGAACTTAATGAGCTGATATGGACACTATACTACAATTTTGGTCTATTACAACATTGATAAACACTGTTATATCGCACATATAAATAAGCCTCACAAATTAGTAAAACACAAAAAGATGAGGAACATAGATATACCTTTACTATTATAAAGAAAAGT
>NW_028234425.1:32655327-32665327 GCF_977035675.1 Penaeus japonicus | reverse complement strand
GTACATTTGCAAGGACACGGTGCATCCCCCGAGTCCTATCATCTCACACCTGTTCCTGTCCCCTCGGAGCGCAGCGTGCGGCGCCCCGACGTCCCCCTTTCCCCTCTCCTCCCCTCTCCTCCCCTCTCCTCCCCTCTCCTCCCCTCTCCTCCCCTCCCTCTTGTCGGGCGTGTAGTCTGAAGCCTTTGTTTATTCGGCCAGATAAAACTGCTAGTAACACCAGGGTCGTGGCAGCTTTGTACACTCGTGATTTTTGAGTGCGTGTGGCACGGGCGACCACCAGCCCAGGGAGACGCTCGGTGTCCCTGGTCGCCCCTCCAGGGAAACCCCCTGTAGGATCCTGGTGCTTCAGTGGCTTGTCCTCTGCCTCTGCCTCTGCCTCCGCCTCTGGCCTGTGTCTGGAACATTTCCTGTTGCCTGAATCCTGTCCTGCCCTCTCCTTGCACCCTTGTTTTGGTACTTGGATTTTTTTTTTTTATACCCTCTAGAATTATTTTATTTTGAAATAACTTAGGCATAAACACACACACACACACACACACACACACACACACACACACACACACACACACACACACACACACACACACACACACACACACACACACACACACACACACACACACACCTGCATTCATGCTAATGCTCACGAAATAGTTACCCTTTTATGAACATTTATATTTTGTCCGTTTAGGAGATCGTTCACACATTTATGAATCGAGAATTGCGGTTTGAATATATGTTTTTTCTTCTGCAGTTTGTATAGTTAGGACACTGATGATACAAGCTAGTGTCCCTTAACAGACACAGTAACACATTACCAGATAAAGGGATGTTATAAAAAGTAGGACGAAGGATAATGAAATGTTGGTTTACTGAAATAAAAAATGAACTTCAAATTCTATTTTCATCGATATGTTTATATTACTGCATGTTTCAATAAGCATTTTCATAAAAAAAATGCAAAACAGTTTTTATATAATTGAAATATACAATATTAGGTTTCATTCCATACGCATGGTCTTGCTCCCCCCCCCAAAAAAAAAAAAAAAAAAAAAAAAAAAGTTTTTTAGTGTCAGCAATATTGTTTACTGTGTGTATATTTTATCATGAGAACTTACTGTGCGATATAAATGACGTCGCACCACCTATTCAAACTTTTAGTCGCCTTATGTGGAAATAAAGTGTTGCGTGTGTGTGCTTTTGCGCAGATGCACATTTGTGTATGTTCGTGCATTCGTTTATGTGTGTGTGTGTCTTTATTTGTTGGTGCTTGCGTTTGTGGTTGTGTATGTGCCCCTGTCTGCGTTAGTGCCCGCGTTTATGTGTGTATTTGTCGAAATTCTTGTCTGTTGAGGACCGGGCGCACAAATCCGCGCTCGAGGTATGGCAAGAGCGTGCACCTGTCACTCCAGGTGCGCGCGGATCCGGGCGCAGCACACGGCGCTCTCCCATTAATCTTCCGACACCTTTCTCATTATCCCCCGAACAATGGCCGCGCCGCCTTCGAGGTGTGGCTGGTCCACCCCGCGCCCGCCGTAACGAGGTGCTAACGACCGCGCTGACCTTTATGATGGGCGTGACCTTGCCCCGTGAAAGCTAATAGTGGGCGGGGGAGGGAGGAGGGACCGGGGCGAGGCGTTTAGCGGGCTGTTTGTTTGGCGTCGTTGCTTGGTTTTGGTCGTTTGCTCGCTCTTCGTCGTCTCGGGTTTTGGGATCATTGGCGATTGGTGGATGTTTAGTATATATTTTGGTATGCATGTTGATATATTTATGTTATATATATATATATATATATATATATATATATATATATATATATATATATATATATATATGTTTATTAAATATATATATATATATATTATATTTATATATATGTATATGTATAATGTGTATGTATATGTATATGTATATGTATATGTATATGTATATGTATATGTATATATTATTATATATATATTATATATATATATATATATATATTACGTATATGTGTATATATGTATCTATCTATCTATATATATATATATATATATATATATATTATATATATATATATATATGTATGTATGTATATATATATGTGTACATCAACCACACACACACACACACTCACACACATATGTATGTTGTATGTTATATATGTGTGTATACACACACACACACACACTCCACACACACACCCACACATACATATATATATATATTATATATAATATATATATATATATATATGGTATATATATTTACCTCTATTTATATATATATATGAGTGTGTTGTGTGTTTGTGTGAGTGTGTGTGTGTGTGTGTGTGTGTGTGTGTGTGTGTGTGTGTGTGTGTGTGTGTGTGTGTGTTGTCATTATTGTCATTATAATTTCCTATTTTACAATATTTTTACTTCGTTTTTTTTTTTATAAGACTTGGCTTTTCCCAATAACTTCGACCTTATTAACTTTATAGGTGTATTTTCGTCCGGGATTTTTTTTTTCTTTTTGTTCTTTTCTGTTGTTTCTTTTTCTTTTTTTTGAGGGGGAAAGGTGGTCTTTTTGTCTGTCTTGTATGGTCTGCATGACTACGTATTGGATGCCATGTGTTTTTTGCTCTGTTTATCCTCTCTCTCCTTCTCCTCTCAAAGAAAGAGGAGGAAGGAAGAGAGGAAAACAAGAGCTCACACACGCCTTATGTAAGTGAATGCCCCATGTACTCATTTTACGGTTGATGTGAAATTTGGTTGCATTGTACCAACACCACCGTTTTTGGTTTGATATTAGTTTTTTTTTTTCTTTTTTCTTTTTTCTTTCTTTCTTTCTCTTTCGATTTGTGTCGTTTGGTATTTCGAATGACCTTATGTATGAGCGTGCCGTTTTTGTTTTTGTTTGTTTAAGGAGCTTACAAATACAAAAAGGAAGTTCCACCTCATTCTCGGGGAATATTGTTTATTTAAGAGGAAGGGGGGTTGCAAATACTCCTAAGGGTGTAATGTCTTTAATCCAATGAAAGCAGTCTGTCCCACTTCATCCAAAAGGGAATATTGTTTATTTAGTGGGTTGGCGAAGGTAAATACTCATAAGGGAGCAGGGTGAAATAACATTAAATCAAGAGGAGTACTGTTTATTTAGTGTGTGTTTGTGGGAGGGGGTGGGGGGGGGTGCAAATACTTCGTGAGGAGAGGTGGATGACGTTCTACTCCACACCGGGGGAATATTGTTTATTTAAGGGTAGAGGTACAAATAGTCCTTTTTTTAAGGAAGCAGGGTGAGAGGGCTGCAAAAGTTACTGAAGGCAAGCAGAGGGCGAGGGGCGAGGCACGGCGGAGGGAAAGACGATCCTATGGACTCGCATCCTTTTATTCTTAGTCTTATTCTCAATCTTTTTCCTGTGACCCTTTTATTTGTGTTATTGTATTTTTTTTCTCACTTTTATGTCGTCTTATTCTCCTTCCTTTATTTCTTCATCATCGCATTTGTGACCATTCCTCCTCCTCCTCCTCCTCCTTCTCTTTCTTCTCTTCTTCCTGTCTGGCCTGGTTTTCTTTTCTTCCTTTTTCTTCGTCTTCTTCGTCTCTTCCTTCTCCCCCTCCCCCTCCCCCATCACCTTGTATTTTTCACCTCCGCCCCTATCATTTATCAACGACCCTCCTCCCCTCCCCTCCCCTCCCATCTTACCTGCAGCGCTACGGGTGGGAGGGCGGCTACCTGGTAACACCTCCCCCCCTCCTCCTCCCTCTCCTCCTCCTCCTCCTCCTCCTCCTCCTCCTCTTTGAGTCTGAGGCCGAGATCGACGTTGCCCTCGACAGGAAATTGCTCCTCTCTTCAAGTAGCCCTCACCAGGACTCCTTTCATCTTCCTTTTCTCCTTGAATGTCGGGATATCCTACGCAATCGCATATCTTGCAGCTCCCCCCCCCCCCCGCCCTACCCCCCCCCCCCCAACAACACTGAGGAAGGGGGTAGCAGGGGTAGGATGTGGAGGCGTAGGCGACGGCGTGTGTGGCCGGTGACTCCTGCACAACAATGCCCCGGCCACGTCCTTTGTGAGAGAGGATCACGAGACTCCCAGATCCTCTGGAAGGATGGAATTAGGGGGGGAAAGGGGGGGAGGGAGGGCATCAAGGCTCATGGGAAACTCCTGGTGGAAACTTATTTTTATGGGAATGGACCACTCGCTCGAACTTCTTCCCACACACATATGTGCATATGCGCACCCACGGACGGACGCACGCACACACGCACGCACGCACGCACGCACTCACTCACTCACTCACTCACTCACTCACTCACTCACTCACTCACTCACTCACTCACTCACTCACTTACTCACTCGACTCGCGCACACACACACACACACACACACACACACACACACACACACACACACACACACACACACACACACACACACACACACACACACACACCTACACACACACGAAAAGGAAGAGAGAGCCGGTGAGTGAGTGAGTAAATGAATGAGTGAGTGAAAGAGCGTATAAATAAGTGAGTGCGTGCGTGAGTCACTATGATGGATTCTTAAACTGACAAATAATGGAAACGATGTCCATACGTCCCACCATATCCCCCCCCCTCCCGATAATTCTCCCCATGCTACAACATCCCTTCCTATATTATTAGATCGTTTGCCAACACCTTGGTCAACAATTCTCGCCACACTCCCAATCATACTCGAGTCAGACATACTCGCCCCCCCCCCCCCCCACACACACACACACTCGCGCACAAAGTCGTCATAGTTGCAATGGACAAATGATTGGTCACACGGGCTCTGCTTAATGACTTGTTTACTTAAACATTGACAATGCACACCTTCCCTGCCTCCCTCTTGTTCTTTCTCCCCTTCCCCCTCTTAACCCTCTTCTTTCCCATACCCTTTACCCTCTTCTTTCCCCCGCCCTTTCCCCACTTCTTTCTCCCGTCTCTTCCTTTCTCCTTTCCCCCGCTCCTTCCCCTCTTCTTTTCCCCCGCCCCTTCCCCCCTCCTTTCCCCTCGTCCCTTCCCCCTCCTTTTCCCCCGCCCCTTCACCTTTCCTTTCTCCCGTCCCTTCCCTTCCCCTTTCCCCCCGTCCTTTCTCCTCTCCTTTCCCCCTTTCTCCTCACTCCCTCTCTCCTCCCTTCTACCCCCTCTACCCTCCCCCACCCTTCCCCTCCCCTCCCCTCCCTTCCCCCTCTCTCCTCCCCTCCCCTCCCCTCCCCTCCCCTCCCCTCCCCTCCCCTCCTCCCGTTCCTCCCCACCTGCTGCTGCGTCGGGGATTAACACCTCAGCCTCAGTCCAGAGTCACAAGTGTGTATGAAGGTGCGCTATTATGATGCTCAGGCCATCAGCGTGAGCCGGAGATAACGATGTCTCGCGGAGAGATAGATGCGTGTGACATCGTGAGGGAAGGTCTTTGGTTGGGGTGGGTCTTCCTCGTAGGTCTTTCTCGTGGGTCTCTTTCATGGGTCTCTGTCGCTTTTCTGGTACTTCGTGTCCTTTCCTTCTTTTTGTTTAGTGTTATTTTTCTTATTTTCGCTCTTTCCTCTTCTGTTTATTTATTTTTTTTCATCTTCTCCTTCTTCCCCCTTCGTCTTCTTCCTTCTTATTTTTTTTTTTTTCTTCTTCAGTTTTTTTCTTCCCTCGTCGTCTTCATTATCATCATCCTTGCCTTCTTCTTTTCTTTCTTTTTCGTTCTTCTTCTTCTTCTGTTTCATCTTCCTTCGTTTTCTTTATTATCATTATCCTTTTCTCCTTGTTCCGTTTTATCGTGCTGTTCATCCTCCTCTTTCTTCTTCTTCTTCAAACATCTCCTCTACATCCTTCTCTCCTTCCGCCTCTTCTTCCTTTTCGTCTTTTCCAGTTTCGCGTCTTACTCTTTCACCCTCTCTAACACCTTTTCTTTGTTGTTGTTGTTGTTAATAATTAAGATTTCACTTGGATGGTTTTCGGAGGGTCTACATCTGTACATTGTGAGAGATATGGTTGTTGTTATTATGATTGTTCAATTATTGTTGCTGCTGTTATTGCCATGCTTGTGAAGAGTGTTATCACGGCTATTTTTGTTGTAGCTGTCGGTCCGCTTCGTATTCGTGCATTCCTCGTCCACCAAGAACACGGATGCCATGCTCTCACGTCGGAAGTGCGGAGCATTCGCTAGCCGGGATCGATGCGTAAAGAATTAATGCGATTGCGTGTCGCTGCACGGTGTCTGTTCTGCCGTCAGCAGACACGTTTGCAGTAACCAATGTAGACGACCAAATTACGAGTGTTCTCTACCTTGACATTATGTTTTTTTTAATACAGTTATTATTATAGTTATTATGTTTGTGCAGTGTACGGATTTTTAAAATTTAGAATAAACAAACAAAATCAAAAGTAAAAGCATTGCGCGGGTAACGTAAACAAAGCCATATCGACACGAGGTGTCACCTTGCGCTGACCTGACCTGCTAGCGAGACTGGGGGCGCTGGCGGGGGCGGCATAGGGCGGGCCGTCACGCCCTCAGATGATATTCAGAATGTCAAGATCACGAGGGAATGCGGCCCATTGCTTCCGTCCTGATTTCCACAGCTTGAAGGCATTATCAAACGTATAGTTTTCGCAGTGCTTGTGTTGCGGCTGTTCTTATGTCTCCGAGTCCGTCGAAACAAATAGATTTTTTATATAATGTGTTTGGTGCAATAGGGAGCAGGGAAAAAATCCCGGGTGTGTATGTGGGACGAAGAAATGTAGGGAGAGAAATGGGGGGGGGGGGGGGGGGGGGGGGGGGGGGGGAATGGGGGGGGGGGGGGGGATTGGGGGGGGAAATAAGTAGGGGGGTTGTAGGGGCGGGGGCGTCAGTCAGTGCTGTGATAAATGATGGGCGTTATACCCGAAGCGGAGGACCAGTCACGCACGGGTCTTCCACCCACAACCATATATTACAGACACACATGCACCTACACGCACGCTCGCACATACTTGGGTGTAAGTGAGCATACCTTAATGGATAAAAAGTCAGAGGCTTTTTGTCTAGTTGAGCGATCATCACGAAGCCAAGATCGTAGGCAACGTGCAGTCATGTAGTCATGTAAACCACGGCTAAAAATACATCCCAAGGTTGGTGGAAGTTGCGTTTCGAGTTCAGATTCGGGGACAGATCCCGCCACCGGTTCTTGCCAGTCGGAATGATTAAATGGTAATTAAATCATTTATGCATAGTCACTGAATCCAAGATGAAGCTGTGCCCAAATAGTGCTATGGTCTTTGAATGCCTGGAGATGTTTGTGGGCACTCTCTGGTCGACTTCACTACGTGGTCCACCATATCCCCAAACGACAAGACGTTGGAATGACACCTCGGACGAGCCCCACCCTCCCACCCTTGACTCTCTGGCGCTGCGCACCAGTCTTCGTCCTCTTCGTGACTTACATCCGCGCTATCGTCTTATGGGAAAATTTGTCATTTATGTAAACGCCAGATGTGTTCTTGTTTCTGTTAGCTCTAAGCCTGTGCGAGGTGCTTGGGCCGTAGTCATACATGAGGATGTCTAGAAATCAGAGAAGAAACGGAGAGAGAAACGGTTTATGTGGGCGAGCGGTTTCGGATTCGAGAGTCTCGTACATGGCTTGTTACAAGTTTGGAACACGGCATTCAGTGAAAATTCATTTCAAGCATCCAAAAGCCCCTGCATTTCAATCCCTATGAACGCCAATGTGGAAGCTACATACTGCAAAATACCTTACGGTCACAAGTTTAACAGATGAAGCTAAATTAGTACAGATACATGAAAAGATATGTGCCACTGCTTACACAAGCTAAATACCTAATAGCTAAATAGCACCACACAAACACGCAAACTGTAATTACAGGACACACTTGCGCAGTTATTGAAGGCGAGTTTGTGTCTTTTTGATGTATATAGACATGCACAGTCGTTATTCGGATAATGTCGGGGTAACAAAGACCTTCAATAAAGGGTACACTTCGAATCCTCAAATACTTTTCACATAAGAAGAGTAATTCAGTTGATCCATTTTCAACCACAAAATGATTCTCTCTTGAAACGTACATGGGTTTCCTAAAGAGCACAGTTATTAATGTTAATAATGATATTACCAAGTAGCCTTAGTTCGCTCACAGAATTCATCTTATCGCTTAAGACTCTCCTCGATGTTTATGCACAGGCGACGGGTGTGATTATAAAACGTAGAGGAATTGAATGTTGGTTGTTGTCACATATTCGAAGGTCAGCCAAAAAATAAAAGTTCGACTGGTATATAGAGTAAGTAGGCTACAGGCATATAGCACACGTTCATTTGTGAAAGCCAAGACCGTGTACTGGATCTGATGCGGTTATTAACGGTAGATTGAAGGGGTAGCAGTGATGGATAGGTTGGGGATAATTTTTGGTTTGGTTTAGTATGGGTGGTTGGGGTGGGGGTGTGTGTGTGTGTATGTATTTGGGGTGTCGTGGTGAGTGAGTGTGTGTGTGAGTGTGTGTTGTGGGGGGGTGTGTGGGGTGGGTGGGTGTATATATGATGTAGGTTTCGGATGGAGAGTGTAGATTATTGCATTATAAGTTTATTTATATTTTTATTTTTATATATATATATATTTATTGTATGTATTATATATAATATAATATATCATGCTTATAAATTATATATATATATATATGAATAGATATATATATAATATATATGCTTATTTATATATATATATTTATATATATATAAATATATATATATATTTTTGTATGTATGTATGTATGTAGTATGTATGTATGGATGTATATAATATATACATATTATATATATGTATATATGTTAGATATGTATATATGTATATATATAATTTAAATATTATATATATGTATATATATATTAATACATATTATATATATATATATATATTTATATATCAAACACACAAACACAACGAATTATATAAATTTATATCTATCTATCTGCTATATGTATTGTATATCTATCATTTGTCTATCTAACGATCTGTTCGATTGCTTGTATACACACACACACACACACACACACACCACACACAACCACCACACCACACACACCACATATTTATATATATAGATAGATAGATAGATAGATAGATAGATAGATAGATATACTGTGTGTGTGTGCGTGTGTGTGTATATATATATATATTATATCATATATTTATATATATATATATATTAATATATTTATGTACATATTTATTCCTTTTATATTTGTATATATATATGTATTATTAATTATGTATATATATATATATTATATATATTTTAATATATATATATATATATATATATTATGATCTTATATGTTTTATATAATTAATTACATTTACATTTTATCACCATAAATTTCTCTATAAACTACACGTCCGTCATGCATTGTAGTAGGATTATTTGCTGAATGGGATCCACAGGTTTTTGCATATATGATTATGTTGTGCATGTGAAAAGCGACCCCCACAGTATGTATGTGCGTGTATATTTATTTATGCGTTGGAACTTTTTATAGCTATTCATACATACATCATCCACATACGCAACACATACACTCACTACACAACCACACAACACACACACACACACAATACACGCCCACACAACACCCCACACACACACACACACACACAACAAACACAACCACACACACACACATAACACACACACACACACATACAAGAAAAAAACACTTACAAATACACATACACAAACACATACACATCGACACACAGTCATCGGCATATGTTCTTGTATATAAACTAGTAGGTGGTATTAGACGGCGCGTGAATTGTGGTACATGTGCAACATAAAAGCGTGTGTACTTTGCCTTGTGTTAGGCAAGGCGTGGGTTGGGACACGTGGGTCTTAGACCCTGGTAAGAACTGATTACCTTTTACGGCGAAGGGCACCTTAAAGAAAGGTGTGGCGCCCCGGGGGGGGCCCCCTCCACAAAGGACGCGGCCGCTGTGTCAGACACCACTTCTTCATATTATTGGTCGGCTGT
>NW_028234425.1:32642024-32644524 GCF_977035675.1 Penaeus japonicus | reverse complement strand
GTGTGTGTGTGTGTGTGTGTGTGTGTGTGTGTGTGTGTGTGTGTGCTCAATGGAAAATATAAGTATATATATATATATATATATATATATATATATATATATATATATATATATATATATATATATATATATATATGTATATATGTATCTATCTATCTATCTATCTATCTATCTATCTATCTTTATATCTATATCTATCTATCTCTCTCTCTCTCTCTCTCTCTCTCTCTCTCTCTCTCTCTATATATATATATATATATATATATATATATATATATATATATATATATATATATATATGAGACAGAGAGAGAGAAAGGAGAGGGAGAGGGAGAAGGAGAGGGAGAGAAAAGAAAGAAAAAGAAGAAAGACTGTATATGTATGTAAAGAGAAATTTATTGAATAAAAGTTATAAAATATTTGCCATATTTAAGTTTTCCAATTGATGATACTGAAAATCCTTTCATTTTATATTTAACGTTCAAGCTTTTAACCACTGATGGTTCCAGCCCCCTCCCCACTTCCCCCTCTCCCTCTCCCTCTCCCTCTCCCTCTGCCTACCCACCCTCGCCTCAACGACAAAGGGAATTTTTGGCATTTATTCCTGCTATTGATTTCTTGCCCGGGCACGACTTGTTTGTGCGGCTTGGCAAGGAGTCGGTGGTCGTGTTTTTAGGGAAATATTGCACTCCGGAGTCGAGGCGGAAGCTTGCACTGAAAACCGAGTGATTTTTTTTTCTCTTTCTTTTTTTTCGTTATCGTTAGCGCCATAATGATCATTACTGTTACTGATTTTATTCATTTTGAAATATAGCCTGGCACATTCCATCTCACAAAAAATAGATTATAAAAAAGTAACTTGTCTTGTAAAAAAGTAAATTGTCCCTCTTCATTATGATAACATTAATAATATCATTACATGATAACATTAATAGTAGGATACAGCGGACACTTAAGTGGCGCATTGCTTAATGGACGGCGTCCTGCCCTACCAGAGGGGACCCGTGGCAAAAGTGGCAGCAGAACCCCAACGTCTTTTGACTTTGTTTTCGAGAAGGAAGATGGGTTTCACTGTGTATGTGTGCGGGGCTTCCAGTTCCTAACGTTACTGGAGGGATGATGGACGGCCCCCTTGGTAATGGTTCGTTCCTCCCACGGGGTCTGTCCACGGAGGGGGGGAGGGGGGGGGAGCTCAACGGCCGGTTGGGGGAGGGAGATTGGGGAAGGGAAGTGGAGAGGTGGAGGGGAAGGGGAAGGGGAAGGGAGATCGAGGTGGAAGGGGAAGGGAGGTAGAGAGGCAGAGGTGCCGCGGGAAGGAGGGGGGAGGGAGGAGGGGGCAGGGGGAGGGAGGGGTTAATGGCACACCAGCTGAGAGGATTAGGGGTAATGGACTGCGGCTGAGAGTAACACAGCCAGACGAATTTAGCAGGAGAGAACACAGGTAAACAGCCACGATAGAGGGAAACGTTGCTCGCAGTCCCTTTGGAGGCGGGCAACTGGCATCCCTCAAAGAGGAAAACATTTGGGTGCAGCTGTGGAAAGGGGACGGCGGGTGTGAAAGCGATGTGGACAGGTGCTGAAGCCGGCGCACGAGCAGGTGTTAAGATGGCGAGGAAGGGAGCAGAGGACCAGAAGAGAGGAGAACACGATGGGGGAGAGTATTTTGAAGATGGAAGGAGAGATTGAGATGGAGACAATGTAAAAAGAAAAAGAAAAGAATCAGAGAGACAGAGATATAGAGGGAAAAATAGAGACAGACAGACAGAAGGAGAAAGGCATACAGAGGGTAAAGACAGACAGAGGGAGAAAGATATACAGAGGGTAAAGACAGACAGACGGAGGGGGAGGGGGAGGGAGAGAGAGAGAGAGAGAGAGAGAGAGAGAGAGAGAGAGAGAGAGAGAGAGAGAGAGAGAGAGAGAGAGAGAGAGAGAGAGAGAGAGAGAGAGAGAGAGAGAGAGAGAGGGAGGGAGAGATAGGGAGAGAAAGAGAGAGGGAGAGGTAGAGGTAGAGGGAAAGGGAGAGGGAGAGGGAGAGAGACAGAAACTGAGACCGAGACCGAGACTGAGACAGAGAGACAGAAACAGAAATAGAAACAAAAAGACTGAGAGAGTGACAGACAAACCAGTCACGGGAAAGTGAAGGGTTGACCCAACCGAAGCCATAAGATAACATGAAAGGCAGGCAGAAAAGCAACCGAATTACTTTATGACAAAGAGAGAAAATAGGAGAGCAAGGGACGTGAGTAACAGGGAAAAAAATATAATGTTAGGGAGCGCGTATAAGAAGTAATTGCTCCGAGGGGAGTAGATGGTAGAGCATGTCGTAAGAGGGGAATGCAGTAGGAAAGATTATAAATGGCGGGGATTTTCGGGAGTAGAAACGTAGATTCGGGGGGACTGGAGAAAAGACGGAGATAGAGGGTGGTAGGTCTAGCAGGTGTAGTTTGCGAGGAAAGAGCGGAAAGAGAAGAGGGGAGAGGGAAAGGGAAAGGGAGAGGGA
>NW_028234425.1:32632024-32637024 GCF_977035675.1 Penaeus japonicus | reverse complement strand
TATCGTAAATTGACTTTTGATCAGATTCCCCCCCTATTGATTTAGGCGACTCTGTAGCGATTCTGGATGGCAGTACCCTAAGTACTGACACCTGTTCCTGACCTTAACGTTACGTATACTATTGCATTGTCCATTCGCGCTGCTGTGACAGACGGAGCCGCTCGGCGCCCCTCGCAGCGGAGTGTCCTCGTCAAAAATGTATTAGGAAATTAATGTGGCTGAGACGGCAAGCTCTTATCAGAAGCAAAACTTCCTGCAAGTAAGCCTACTTGTGATGGGATGAAATGTTACGTAAGAACAACAGACTGCGTGAATGCAGGAATGTCCTTGTGATACTATAATGGATTGAGTAATGGTTTGCGTTAGAAATATGAAACGACCAGCTGGTGTACTCAGCAATCGGATAAACTTGAAGGACAAGTTGTCTTTCCAAGCGAGTGGCCGGGACGTTGTTGCAAAATTTCAAGAAACCTGTCGATCACATCTTCAGCATCTCGGCTTCAGCGCCAGATGCTTCCGGAAGTAAGCTGCGGTCCTCAAGGCTCAGAGGAGCTCCATCGAAAGGCCTGTTGGACTCGCCTCGGTGACGGCAGCGCCAGCCCCTCTGAAGAGCAGTTTGCGTTGATCCTGTAGCATTTATATCGAGTCGTGGTGGGGTGAGAGAATGAGTGTGAGTGCGTTCGTGTGATTTGGCATAATTCAAGTCTGGGGGAAGAAAAACGATGGTTTTGAAGCTCGATTCTGGTCGAGTCAGTTTTGATTTACGTAGCCTTAGTTTGTTTACATTTTAAGTGATTTCATGAAGTTTCCTAGGTCTATACGGTACCAAATGTAGGTCTCGTTCGTGCCATTGAATTTTAGTTGTAGCAGCCTTATTTACGCCTCATGTTGCTTTAAACTTCAAACTCGCAAAGCCTCCACGGCAGCAACCTGCCAAAGACTCGACGGTCTGCGCTTTCACAGACACCGTTTTTATCCTTGATTACCTGATTACGTAGGTTGACTATCACTACTTAACATTGCTGTACTTAACACCAGGTGATTCCAGAAGCTGCGGCGCCCGAGGAGTGAGTGTGTCGCCCGCCAATGTCGGATTTTGATTTCTCTTCAGAATTTGTTGCTGATTTAATTCCTGTGCCTCGTCTTGTACTAACACAAGGAAAGTGAGCGTTGGCGATTGTTTAAAGAAGCTTTAATTTTAACTCTTTGTTGTATTTCGGATGCTTTGCTGATCCCTGTAATGAAATTACACGTGAATATCAGACTGATTGAAAGGACTTACATCACTGCCAACGAGACGCGAGACCTAAACCGAATTCATAATCCGGAAGGGCATCTTGGGGGAGATTGAATTTTCGTTTCGAAAGGGGAAGACGACCATCTATAAATTTGATTAATTCTTTACTTTGCATTTATTACCAACGAATGGTCTTCATTTACTAGCCAATTATTTACCTGCGAAAGCAGAAAAATTCAAACCAACTTTCGTCTGCAGTTTCGAGAATAAAATTCTTTTTGAAGACCTTATATATCAACAACCTCCAACAAAGAGGCAGAACCGCCGTAACTCGCGCGAAATATCCTAAAACGAGTCACTCCAAATTCACAAGATTGCCCAGAGGTTCAGAGTGTCCTCAGTGCTGTAAGAAGTGAGAGAAAGCAGGGTCACCTGGGACAGGCGAAGAAATGATACTCGAAGTGGGAGTGACAACTGCCCCCCCCCTCCCCCCACCCCCACACAACCCCCCGCCAACACACCTCGCCGCCCACCCGATGCGCGGGCGCGTAGGTCGTTTAGACACCCATGATCACATTACTAGAGCCACGAGAAACACCCCTGTAAGTAAGTTTTCAGCTTCACTATAAACCATTTGTGATAACCCTGCTGTTTCGACGAAAAGCATATATTTATAGATGATATATATAAATGTATTATGTCTGTTTGTGATATTTTATCGTTTACTGTGCTCACATGTTCTTGTAGGTTAAGTGTATAATATGATTATTATTTCATTTGTATTGGTGTATTTCTAAGTCAGATTTATACACTGTAGGGATGCAAGTGTAGGTGTTCATTCCGTGTTGTAATACTGAAGTAAATGAGAACGCAGGAAGCTACGCAGTGCCATGACAATGTTTGGATATCAGAAGAAATGGTAATGTGGTTTTGTTTAGTCTTAGGTTTTAAAAGCTTTATAGGATTTACCATTTATTTAATTTTTTTTTTTCTGTTATTATGGAAGGTAGAAGCAGATCATCTGTTCAGACCTATAACTGTGCATTTTTTGCATTATGTTAAGGATCCTAATTTATGGAAGCACAGTGCACTGTAAAAAAAACAATGATGTTGGGTTTTGTTCATGTGATGTTTACATGATCGTGTGTGTGTGTGTGTAAGTTCCAGATTATTGTGTTCTTGAGTGGTAGGCGGCCTACCACTGGGCATCCTTCTACTGGACACACATGCAGTTCCCCTTTACTGTATTGTAAATACATTATCGTTTTGTATATTGCCTTAATAACGTAGCTTTTTATATATAACTGTCGTTCCTCCTTGGCGACAGCGGTCGCTACACACAAAGAGGAGGGTCCGGGCCCTTGCGGCCGGCAGCGGGCCTCGTGTCATTTACTAGGCTACCCATTAGTCTTTTTAGTTTGGTAACTTTTATTTTTCTCCTGTGTGTTCAGCAAACTAGAAATATGTCCTTTTTAATTTCTACCCCGAGACTCGGATCGGAGCGCAGTGCACGTGTGCACGCGCTCGCAGGGCCGGCTCGGCTCCCCCGGGCGGGACGCTCGCGTGCCCCTGGAGGTCCCGGGTGACGTCACGGATGTCGGCTGTGGCTCCCGTGTTCGTGTTCGCTCCGGGCCGCGGCCCTGGCGCGACGCCGCTGTGCCCTGCTTGCTGTTCCGTAGGTCAACTCTATTGGTTAAGACAGCCCTTGTACAATAAAAAAAAACTTCTGAAGAACACTTTTGTTATTTAACCCTAATCTCTTGTCATTTTATGGATATATTAAGTGGTGAAAACTAAAACAGGTGCAGAATATAATTCTTCTATACGTAGTTGCACAAAACAGAATATAATGAATGCTTGAAAAAACACAATGAAAATGATTTACCTCCTTGCTTGTTTTCGCCAGAGAAATGAAAGCATAAGACGCAGATTCTCACAAGAAAGGTATTCTTTCTCCATTTTATGTAAGAATCCCCACTAAGAAGAGAGAGAGAGAAAAAAAACAATTACAAGACATGCACAACATCTGGAATGACTATATTCATATATATTTTATTTTACAAAATGCTGATAAAAGTAAGAAATGTATATGCAAATATTTGATACATGTTTTTCAATACCAAATCAAGAAATCAGGGAGGGAAGATTTCAAAGCAATGATGACAAGCAATGCAGAAATCATGAAAGTGCGGTAGTACAGCAATTCTTGCGACAATTATTACAGCTGAAAAATATTCAATGATGCAAATGCCAAATGAAAAAATAGCAAGATTACAACCATTGCAAAAGGGGCTTCATTCAAACAAGACCCTAATTACTAAATGCACTTGACACGTCTCGAGAAAGTAAAGCAAAGCCTGCTAATTGGAGAGGAAATTTGCACTGATAAACTACATCTTTTCTGAGTGTGAAAATTCTTGCAGTTTCAAAAAGAAAAAGAAAAAAAAAAGAATCCCGGGAAATGCAAGCAAATCAAATATTTCCATATATACTGTTTAGACGACACATTCATTGATCATATGAAAAGAATCCCGATAGGATTAAAAAAAATCATGAATAATTTATCACGGAGACTGGGACCTTGGCTAATAATTCCATATTTTCTGTCCTGCAGTTAATAATTTTCAAACTGGAAAGAGGAATTCTAGATCTGGAATATTTGATATTCCTGGAGTATAGAACAAATGTTATTTAATCCCATTTTCCACATAACAAAGTCGCACAAATGAAAATTCCAGGTCAGAATATGATCTGCATAGCAAGGGCATGATATATACTGAACGATTTAAAGGAGCATAACGTAGACATGAAATTCAGCCATCACAGTCATAAAGGAAACGGGTTATTATTATCATTACAGCTGCGCGTCGTTTCATCTTCGTACACACCTTAGTTTGTTAGCGTTTGTGTTCATAATAAAACTTTAATGATAATCCTTGTCTCTATTCCTGAGTTGGGTCTTACTGCGGTTCGATTCCTGACGTCTTCAGAGAGAGTTCGGGCGAATAGATCGACAGGAAACCAAGCTGCTGAAAAGGCTCTATCTATCTCTAAAATTGTTTTTTTATGTTGTTTTACTAAACACGAGTATATTGACAGAATCTAATGTGCATAATCGGATTATTGTGCTTGTTAAATCTTATTTAGTTTTCTCAATACCTCCGTTTCTTGAATTTATCATCTGTATTTCTCAACTCTGCATTGTCTCTTATGCAAAACGGTTGGGAAAAAACATTAATACCTTCAGACATTTCAGATCCTGCACTTATCTTGCAAGGTTTTATAAAGTGTGTGTAAATTAAAGTTTTATACTACGCCGGGGTAACATAACGTTCTTTTCATTGTTTTCGTTTGTAAATGGAACGTGACCTAGAAACAAGTTATTATAATTAAGATAAAGCTATTTTGATTATAATTTCATGTTAGATGTGACGTGTATAACACTTGCACATTTTGAAATAAACCACTCATTAAAAATTGATAAAGTGTGTTATTAGTATAAGTTATAAAGCTCACAATGAGAAGTGATCAAATATGGGAAATAAAGTAAATGAAAAACTATTTCGCTATCGTAAACAAACACAATGTACTGACCCAGACGTGGCATAACTCCTACTCTTTCCTCTGAGAATCCGTAATCAGAATCAGGATTGAATTATGAAAAGAATGTAGTCGAGGAACAGATCTAAACTAATGACATTCCTCATTACTCATTCCCCTTATATGGGATCATTGGTAATATTCCCCTAACATCTACGTAATT
>NW_028234425.1:32619524-32622024 GCF_977035675.1 Penaeus japonicus | reverse complement strand
GCACTCTCGTTATACTCTAAGCTTATGTACTAAACCCTCCTCGGCGAAGGGGACTGATAGATCTGTGTCGTGCGGCGGCTCGGGGTTCCAAAACGACGTAATTTCGATTGTGTACAAATTGGTGCGTCTGATACTTGAGCTGAGGAGGTCGAGCGAGCCGGGCCCCGCCGCCGCGACGCCTCCTGACGTCACAGAAACCCGCCAAGAACCTAGTCTATTATTGGCCTTTTAGAGTATTTCAATTTAACATGATATAAAAGACAGTAACATTTAAATATCACCATTAACACAGGGTGAAAGGATGAGTATATGATTTGATGGTTTTATTTCTTCTAAGTTTACCGTTGCAAGTACAAATAGACTTTACTAGGAAGAATATAAATACTGGACAAGGAAGACCTACTTACTATTTGTTGATATGACTTCCATAATCAAATGAAACTACGCGTCTCACACGATGAAACTCGTAGGCGTTCACATATTTTACAAGAGGGCATTTACAAGAATCATGGAAAATGTGCAAATGGCATGTAAACAGTCCGATGTGTTTAGCCACGTAAGTCGTTTCAAAGCCCTGCCAGAACATACTTGAGATATTTCAACACACCCTGAAACTCAATGCACGTAAGGCCCCAGTTGTGTTTTCACTAAACATTTTATTTATTTTCTTCTCCCCACAATAGCTTCTCTTGCGCTCCTGTGTAACGGCCGCGCCATGAAAATGTGGCTCAGTGACAAGTTGTTTTTTCGGTATGATAATACTGTTGATGAGAGGGTCTGTGATAGTCCTAATTATCACAAAGTGAGCAAACGATATGGCGAATAGTGTGCACGCCACCCCGACTGTCAACAAGTGAAGGTGCCAAAGACCAAATCAACTTTTATATATATATATATATATATATATATATACATAAATATATATATATATATATGTATATATATGTATATATAAAAAATTATTCATCAATCATTATTTTTTTTCTCATGGAATATGTTTGTTTATTCATATGTATATATTTTTTTTTTCATGGAACACAGATGGCACGGCAGCTAGCGACTAAGGGGTCCTTCGACTGTGAACGATCCATTTCCGAAAAACGCGTTCGGTGTTTCTTGCGGTTTTATTGCTTCGCGCCATTTCATCCAATTTCCATTTCTTTTCGCGGTCTTTTGCCGGCATTTGTTCCCATTTGGTTGCGTTTCTATTTATTTATTCATTTGCTTATTCGTACTTTCATGCATTTAGATATCTTTCTTTCTCACGTCCGGAAAGGGATTAAGGATTCTTGTTTTCGAACGAAGTGTTGGGACACGAAGCCTCCCTCGCCCCTTCGGCTCTCGCCAAAGGCTTCCCTTATCTGAAAGGTTTCCATTTTCTGAAGGAATATCAACGATAATGCTAAATATAATGACAATCATACTGAGGAGGACGAGGAGGACAGTGTAATAATAATGATAATAGACTAATGACGATAACAAATATGAAAAAAAGTAATAATAATGATAAAAATAATTATGGTCATGATAATAATAATAATAGTAATAGCAATAATAATGATAATGATAAAGACAATTTTGCTAATAACAATGAAAATAATGATCATAATTATCATTTTGCTAATGATAATAAGAGTAATGATATTGGTAATAATTATAATAATTACTATTATAATGATAATAATGACACATTGTTTTTCTTTTTCAATAGTGTCATTTACCTATTTTGTCAAACATACCTTAACAACCCGCTCAGGCATTTCATATTGCAATACAATCTCATTCTTGGATTAAAGAAATCCGTGATGTATGCTGCACATATACATATATATATATACATACATACATATATATATATATACATACATAATATATATACATATATATATATATATATATATATATATATATATATATATATATATATATACATATATACACACACATATATATATGCACATACTGTATAGTACATATAAATGTTTACGCACATTATTTGATCATTCATCTAGTACTTTCAACATGAACTGGAATGTATCTGTCAGTTTACAACTAAATCTGGCACCCACACCGGTAGCCACTACTTCGCTGGCAGTGCCTCGTCCCATGGACGCGAGATGTTGTTGGTCTTATACACAGGATAATTTCAATAATTTCACCCTCTCATGCGGAGAACATCAGGACGCAGGCAGAATTCCGGACTACTGAAGATTGTTGCCCTAACAACCAATTGAAAGTTGCTTCCGAATTCCCTGGCATTGGCGCCCGTCAGTTCGTTCCCAGGGCCTCGGGACAGACGTCTCCTTCTACAGCTCACAAGACTTGGAAGCTCTGGTAGGACTTCCAGGCGGCCGTGTTCTTATCCGTGTACTCGAGGCAGTCGGGGGGCAGGGGTGTGAGGGAGTTGACGGTGGGTGGGGTCCGCGGGCTCAGGGACTGACTAGACCCCAAGGACCCCGCTGATCCTAGGGACGAGGTTCCTAGAGACGTGGAGACTAGG
>NW_028234425.1:32607024-32609524 GCF_977035675.1 Penaeus japonicus | reverse complement strand
GAAGGGATGGCAAGGGAAGGGTGTGGGCGGGTTGATGAGATGGCTAGGGTATGGGACGGAAAAGAAGTAACGGATAGGGTGTGGGCGGAGAAGAAGAGATGGGGAGGGTGTGGGCGTGAGAGACGGGCGGGTTTGTGGGCGTGAGAAGAAGGTAGTGTGGGAGATCACCGCCTGGCAAGGACCCGTTAAGCCGTAGTGGGCGGAATTCTGCACGTACAGGCCTGCCCCCCCTCCCCCCCTCCCTCTCCCCCCACCCATTTCCCTCCCGTACCTGAAGCCGTGCTGCACGTACAAGAAAACGCTGACCAATTACGCCGCTTAAGAACATTGCTTCACTTTGCACGCAGATGGTGGTGGGGTGAGAGAGAGAGAAAGAGAAAGAGAGAGAGAGAGAGAGAGAGAGAGAGAGAGAGAGAGAGAGAGAGAGAGAGAGAGAGAGAGAGAGAGAGAGAGAGAGAGAGAGAATGAGAGAATAAGAGAGTGAGAGAGTGAGAGAGAGAGAGAGAGAGAGAGAGAGAGAGAGAGAGAGAGAGAGAGAGAGAGAGAGAGAGAGAGAGAGAGAGAGAGAGAGAGAGAAAGTATTGGAGAGAGAGAAAGAAAAAGTGAGAGAGAGAGAGAGAGTGTAAGAGAGAGAGAGAGAGGGAGAGAGAGAGAAAAAAAAAAAGTGAGAGAGAGAGAGAAAGAAAGAAAAAGTGAGAGAGAGAGAGAGAGTTGGAGAGAGAGAGGAAGAAAAAGTGTGTAAGAGAGAGAGAGAGAGAGAGAGAGAGAGAGAGAGAGAGAGAGAGAGAGAGAGAGAGAGAGAGAGAGAGAGAGAGAGAGAGAGAGAGAGAAAGAGTGAGTATATGAGAGAGAGAGAGAGAGAAAGAGAGAGTAAGAGAGAGAGAAAGAGAAAGAGAAAGAGAAAGAGAAAGAGAGAGAGAGAGAGAGAGAGAGAGAGAGAGAGAGAGAGAGAGAGAGAGAGAGAGAGAGAGAGAGAGAGAGAGAGAGAGAGAGAGAGAGAGAGAGAGTGAAAGAGTGATTGAGTGAGTGAGTGAGATAATGAGTAAGTGAGTTAATGAGTGAGTGAGTGAGTGAGTACGTGCGAGAGTGAAAGAGAAAGAGAGAGAGAGAGAGAGAGAGAGAGAGAGAGAGAGAGAGAGAGAGAGAGAGAGAGAGAGAGAGAGAGAGAGAGAGAGAGAGTGTGTAGGAGAGAGAGAGAAAGAAAAAGTAAGAGAGAGAGAGATATAGAGAGAGAAAGTGAGTGAAAGAGTAAGTGAGTGAGTGAGTTAATGAGTGAGTCAGTTAATGAGTGAGTGAGTAAGTGCGTGCGAGAATGAGAAAGAGAGAGAGAGAGAGAGAGAGAGAGAGAGAGAGAGAGAGAGAGAGAGAGAGAGAGAGAGAGAGAGAGAGAGAGAGAGAGAGAGAGAGAGAGAGAGAGAGAGAGAGAGAGAGAGAGAGAGAGAGAGAGAGAGAGAGAGAGAGAGAGAGAGAGAGAGAGAGATTATCAAACAAACTAAGAGCAAAATAATATGAGAGAAACAGTGAGACAGACTGACAGGCAAATAGAGCGACAGAGAGACAATTAGACAGTCAATCAGGCAGACAGACAAACGGACAGACGGACAGTGACGTAAGAAAAAAAGAAGAATATGTCTCCCATATAAGTAAGAATGAATCACATCACACAGCATATAAACCGATTCATCTTTTCAAGTCTAACGTAATCTCAAAAGAAAAGCAAAAAGAAGAGAGGAAACCCACCATCAAGTCAGTAAGAAAGAAAGAAAGAAAAAAAAAAACAACAACATAAAAATGCTACATTCAGCAAGAATCGCTCTGAAACGAATCCACAGCCAGGGGTACCAACCTGCACGCGACTCTCGGGTAGATTAATCTTTAGAGCGACTTCTTCCCTCATGAAGATGTCGGGATATCGCGTCTTAGCGAAGAGCGACTCTAAGACGTCGAGTTGCGCCCTTGTGAAGGTGGTCCTCTCCCGCCGCTGTTTCCTCGGGTTGGTGGCTGTGGGGGAGAGCGGAAAGGTTGGTACGTCAATGGAGGCCATACTAGGAACTTAACTCGGGAAATTAGAGATAGAAATATAGTAGAGAGAGTAGAGAGAGGGAGGGAGAGGGAGAAGAAGAAGAAGGAGTGAGAGAGGGAGAAGTGAGAAAGATAGAGAGAAATTGAGAGAGAGAATGAGAGATAGAGATAGATAAATAGATAGATAGATAAATATATATATAGATAGATGGATAGAGAGAGAGATGAGGGGAAAAAAAGCAAAAGTGAAAGAAAGAAGTAAACTATTAAACAGGAAAAAAATCAAATGCCTTAAGAAAACACGAAGTATTAATCATTTACTTAAGTAATATCATTGTAAATGATATTAAAGATGAAATAATTATGATTATCATGATTAGTTATAACAAGAATTATCATAACAAGAATAAATATTGATAATAACTATAATGATAATAATGATAATTACAATAATAATGATAATATCAATGACAATAAT
>NW_028234425.1:32559524-32562024 GCF_977035675.1 Penaeus japonicus | reverse complement strand
TAATCTTCGCGGATTCAAGGAGTACGCGGGGCTTTGGGCAATCTTTTAATTCACTTTAGTTACTTTGGGAATACTGAAGTCACGGTTCTTCTGACTGGGGGAGGGGAGAAGGTAAAGGGATAAGTGAAACATAGGTATATATAATAAAGATAAGAGAGACAAAAAGAAAAAAAGAAGAAAGAAAAAAAGTCAGACTAATATTATCAGGGAAGAGGGAATTATCTGAAGTATGGACAAAACAATTGATACATTAAAACGAGACACGAGGCAAAAGGAGATCACCATCGCCGTATTATCTGCCACGTGCGGTGAAATAGCAGACGCCACGAGTTCTCACCTTCTGAACCTCCCCCCCCCCCACACACACACACTCACACACCCCGACATCAAAAGAGAAAGAGAGAGAGTGAGGGTGAGAGAGAGAAAGAGAGCGAGACAGAGAGAGAGAAAGAGACAGAGACAGAGACGGAGACGGAGACAGAGACAGAAACAAACAGAGGCAGAGGCAGAGACAGAGGCAAAGACAGAGAAAGAGACAGAGACAGAGGCAGAGAAAGAGACAGGGGAAGAGACAGAGACAGGGCCAGAGAGAGAGAGAGAGAGAGAGAGAGAGAGAGAGAGAGAGAGAGAGAGAGAGAGAGAGAGAGAGAGAGAGAGAGAGAGAGAGAGAGAGAGAGAGAGAGAGAGAGAGAGAGAGAGAGAGAGAGAGAGAGAGAGAGACTCCTAACCAAACCTCATAATCAAATATCGACCCTCAGGGAAGCCATAAGGGCCTCCTCTCCATAATACTCGAGAAATAACCGTAAGTGAGAAAGTAAACAAACGGGCGCAACTTGTATCCTTCTTGCCCTGAACCTGAGGGTAATGGTAGTTAGCGAGTCACGTGGGGTTGTTGACACTGTAAGCAGCGGGGGAAATGGAGGCGCTGACTAGAAACAATAGAGGGGCAATTTGATAGTCACTTCTAGCACGTGCTGATGGGAGTGGGAGAAGGAGTGGGAGAGGGACTAGGGGAGGGTGAGGGTGTGGGTGTGGGTGTGGGTGAGGGAGAGGGAGAGGGTGAGGGAGAGGGAGAGGGTGTGGGTGTGGGTGTGGGTGAGGGAGAGGGAGAGGGTGAGGGAGAGGGAGAGGGTGAGGGTGAGGGTGAGGGTGAGGGTGAGGGTGAGGGTGAGGGTGAGGGTGAGGGTGAGGGTGAGGGTGAGGGAGAGGAAGAGGAGGAGGGAGATGCGAGAGAGGGATCAGGAAGAGGGAGATGGAGAGGGAGAGGGAGAGGGAGAGGGAGAGGGTGAGGGAGAGGGAGAGGGAGTGGGAGGAGTGAGAGAGGGAGTGGAAGAGGGTGAGGGTGTAGGTGAGGGAGAGGGAGAGGGAGAGGGAGAGGGAGTGGGAGTGGGTGAGGGTGTGGGTGAGGGAGAGGAAGAGGGAGAGTGAGAGGGAGAGGGAGAGGGAGAGGGAGTGGGAGAGGGTGAGGGAGAGGAAGAGGGAGAGTGAGAGTGAGAGGGAGAGGGAGAGGGAGAGGGAGAGGGAGAGGAAGAGGAAGAGGAAGAGGAGGACGAGGAGGGAGATGCGGGAGAGGGATCAGGTGGGGGAGAGGAAGAGGGAGATGGAGAGAAAGAGGGAAATGGAGAAGAGGGAGTGGGAGATGGAGAGAAAGAGGGAGATGCATATGGAGAAGGGTTAAAAGGGTAAGAAGGAGAAAAGGGAAACGGCAAAGAAGTAAGAGGAAAAGAGGGATAGAGAGAAAGAGAAAGAAGCTCAACAAGGAGAGAGAGAAAAAAAAGAAATAAAATAAAAGGTGACACAGAGAGCTAACCTACAAGATATGTTTTTTCTTTGCCGCTGCATTTAGCTCTCGTGATATTGGAGCTGCCAATTATTTCCGTATTAAGTGATCCCGGTTACACATATAGATGCACTTCCTGATATAATCAACTATGCTCGTTATGTTGGAGGACAGCGGTAATGAGGGTGAAGGCAGGCAATGAATACAAACATTGAGAAATGATAAGTTTACGCGAGGAAGTAACCTCCCAAATCGAGCACACAATTGTTTACCTGATAACGACCCCCCCCCCCATTTTCCAATCCTCAAACAAGCACTCGGAAATGAAATAAGACAGGGCAATAAAGAAGTAAACAGGATAAAAGCACAAGACAAATATTTGTTTCGACCGCTCCGTGACGGACAGCAATGGCGGCGGGACTTGGAGCGGGAAAGGCTATTTACGGCTTTTTGCTTGTCTGGCCTGTAGTTGCATCCAATCAGCGCAACGGACCAGCGATGCAACATAAACTAGGCTTTGTCTCGGGTGCATGTGGGGATAAATAGCACGAAGTCACATGATAAGGATAACTTGCATGATGCGATCGCTTTCGCCTGCAGGAGTACCAACCGAACGTAATGGATTTCGTCAGGGTTGCCACTGTGCGTGAAGCTGTCGACAGTTCCCTTAGCATTGGAATGATTTTTAAAAGATAGAATAATGAAGATATTTCAGAAGAT
>NW_028234425.1:32534524-32547024 GCF_977035675.1 Penaeus japonicus | reverse complement strand
CCTCTCTCTCTCTCTCTCTCTCTCTCTCCCTCTCTCTCTCTCTCTCTCTCTCTCTCTCTCTCTCTCTCTCTCTCTCTCTCTCTCTCTCTCTCTCTCTCTCTCTCTCTCTCTCCATCTCTCTCCTTCCTATCTTTCTTTTACTTTCCCGACTTACTTCTTCCCCCTCCCCCCCTCTCTCTCTTCTTAATTCTTTCTTTTTACCTGATTTGTTTTCTTTCTTTCTTTCTCACATTTCTATAGTCTATCGCTCATCAGTTCTTTTCTCTCACACACACATCAAGTCTCTGGACGAAGTGGGACTCCATACTTCACGGAAGCTATAAGTATTATGAAAAGCCTTTGCGGAAGCTAAGTGATTGTGTAATCAAAGGGGGGGGGGAATAAAAAGGACGATTCATCAGCTGGAAATGGAATCGTTTCTAATACGTAGTAGCTTTGTCGCAGCTTAGTTCGGAAGGAAGCATAAGAAGGTCATCATAGAGTAACTTAATACTCGCCCTGTCTATCTATCTGTTTATTTATCTCTCTGTCTATACTTACAGATACACACACGTGTAATTACCACACACAAACACACAAACACACACACACACACACACACACACACACACACACACACACACACACACACACACACACACACACACACACACACACACACACACATATATATATATATATATATATACACACACATTTACATATACACATATATACATATAAACCAATCAATTACAAAGGAAATGCTAGAGCTAATGAAATTACGGATCCCCTTCGAAGGGCAGGAGTCTAACGGCGAGCACCAGCGACCCGCGAGGCATAAGCGGCGGCGGTCATCCCGGAGCCGAAAGAACCCAAAGACTATCTCGCGGAGGTCATCCAGGGTCAACGGCGGACGAGGGCGAGGAGCGGGACCGTGGAGCACATCCTCCCATCACACACAATTAGCTAATCCATGATATGATCTCGTTTGCATTTATGCGAGAATAATAGACTTATCGTCGAGTCCTCGCGGGAGGAGAGAGTCGCCAGCTTACCAACCCTGGCTTGAAATATGAGGAAGGCCTCGGTGTCCCCGGGCGGAGCTGGAGATAATTCTCGAAGTTAATCTTGTAATCCACAGCCTCTCTCCACCTCCTGCACGCACGAGAGCGCACGCCCGCGAGCACCCACAGCCTATCAACAGCCCGAGCCCGCCCGCTTTTACACTATCATCTAAATGGAAATAAGTACATGGGACCGCAAGGACAACATGCTTGCAAGCGTCCCGCGCCAAATGGACTTCTTTGCATCTTTATCCTTTTATAAGAAAAAGCGAGTCACATGTCGGATAGGGGGGGGGGGGGCACTAAAAAACGACGCAATTCGGAGCTTTCTTTGATTATAAAGATTAAAAAGGTATATGTACAAAAGCTAGATTAAGTAGAACAAACAGGATGCCAAATGTAATCTCGGAATGGAAAGCAAGAAAGATAGAATAAAGGAAGCAATGAAAGCACTGAGAAAATAGACGGAGCTTTTTATCAGCTTCTCCTGAATACTACTATTTCACCATTAGTTCCTAAATATGATTATAATAGAGTGGTACTCCATACCATCTTGAGTCTGTTTCCTCTGTTAACCAAATCGGCGATTCGAATTATTTTGCGTTTTTTTTTAAGTACCATCACTTCTGTGGCTTTGAGTATTCTCTCGGCATTGTTGCTTGACACACTCAGATGTACTGCCTGACACTTCCACGCGCAGTTAAGAGGCTTCTTGGTTACCTGTGTCTGGCTCTGCGTATGGGTGATTAACTTTAAGCTTTCAATGGCTTTTGTATTCTGTTACAGAACGAAACCTTAAAATACGAAAAAATGTAGGTTTGGATAATCGTCTTCTGTTATTTGGGATACGAATATCCGGATATTGGAGATAGTTAACGAAGGAAAATACATTCAGTTGGTCGATAATTCCACTGTCAACTGAATGATAACCCTTTTATTCCTAATGTGAAAAAAATAAAAGAATATCCTTTTAAAATCCTACTTCTAATTAAGAGTATAATTCCATACGGAGTACATGAGAAACCATTGGACAAAATTTATAAGTGAAAGCCTTTTATACTAATTGATGGCCTCTTTATACACCTTGAATGAAATATAATAGGTTGTTAATATCAAATAAAGACAAACGCGTATTAATATCACTGTAAAAGATATAATCTCATAACGGGTTTCTCTTTTAATAGATTATGAAAAAAATACAGTATCAACATCCGGATTCTCTTAGATATATAGTTGATATACACATTCATTATTTTAATCAGTGTGTTTACGAACGTAAGTAGGTTCCCCTCTTGCCACTTTCATGAAAATAAGCGTATTTCTCTCTTTTACACCCACTCCCTTCGCTCTCTCTCTCTCTCTCTCTCTCTCTCTCTCTCTCTCTCTCTCTCTCTCTCTCTCTCTCTCTCTCTCTCTCTCTCTCTCTCTCTCTTCTCTCTTCTCTCTTTCTCTCTCTCTTCTCTCTTCTCTCTTCTCTCTCTCTCTCTCTCTCTCTCTCTCTCTCTCTCTCTCTCTCTCTCTCTCTCTCTCTCTCCGTGTGAAATAAAACAGCCACAATTGCTTACTGCTTCCCTTCTTATGGTGGCTGTGTTTCATCTTTAAACACACGTTATTGTGGTTATGTTTTTATTCATCGCCCCTCTCTCTCTCTCTCTCTCTCTCTCTCTCTCTCTCTCTCTCTCTCTCTCTCTCTCTCTCTCTCTCTCTCTCTCTCTCTCTCTCTCTCTCTCTCTCTCTCTCTCTCCCCCCCCCTCTCTGTGAATCGACTATACATACTTATATATATATATATATATATATATATATATATATATATATATATATATATATATATATATATATATCAGATTATAATGTGTTTTGCAAGCGCGTTTCCAAGCGACTATCCCCCTCTTTCGGACGACAACGAATAACGAAGCTATCACGTCGAGTGGCATCATCAGCAACGACTCAATTAAGTCATTACTTTGTGTGATTGATCTGATGTGCCCTGAGGGGGTATCATCGTCGTGGGGCCCCACCAGTACAGCGAGCGGAAGAACCAGTATTGTAGGCGGATATGGGAGACGGGGGTGCGGAAAGGAAGGACGGAGAGGATCGGCTGGGGGGCGGGGGGAGGGAGGGGGGGGGGGGGGGGGCCGTGAAAGAGGAGGGGGGGGGGGGGGGCGGGGGATGGGGGTAGGGGGAAGCGGGAGGGGGGAGAGGGGCCCGGGGGATAGGGCTTAGGGGAGGGGGGGGGGGGTGTAACGGCGGGGGCGGGTGCGATGGAGAAAGTTGGGCGGCGAGGGAGGGCGGAGAAGCGGGGGAGGTGTGGGGACGCGGGGCGGAAGGGGGGAGGGGTGGGGGAGGGGGGAGGGGGGGGGGAGGGGAGGGGAGGGGGCGCGGGGGAGGGTGGCGTGGAGGTAAGGTGGGGGCCGAAGGATGGGGGGGGCGGAGAAGGGGAGGCTGAGTGGGGAGGGGGGGGGGGGGGGGCTGTGTGAGGGGGGGGGGGGAAGTGGGGGGGGGGTGAGGGGAGTGGGGGCGGGGGAAGGATGGCGGGGGGTGAGTGAGAAGGGGGGGAGGCGGCGAGTGCGGGGGGGGGAAGGGTTCAGGCGGGGGGCGGGGGGGTAGGGGGGGATCAGACGCAGGGGGGAGGGGGCCGAAGAGGGTCCCGAGACCGGGGGGGGAGCATCGTTATAGTCATCTCCCCCCGCACCGTTAGGGAGGGGCGGTCCCTGGGGGAGGAGTGGGGACTAGGAGGGGGAGAGGAAAGGGGGGGGGGGGGGCGTCGTGAGCGGGGGGGGGAGGGCGTTCGACGGGAGGGGGGCGTAGGGGAGGACTGCAGAGGAGAGGGCGGAGCGGGGCGCAGAGGGGGCAGTGGGGGGCGAGCCAGGAGGGGGGGAGGGGGGTGGGAGCGAGCAGTGGGGGGGGGGGGGGGGAGACCTAATGGGGGAGGGGGCAACTCCGGGGAAAAGATGCGGGGGGGGGGGAGCAGCGTTGGGGGAGGGGGGGGCCGGTGCTAGCGGACCGAAGGATGAGGGTAATGGGGTGCGGTGGTGGGGGGGGGGGAGGAAGGTTTGGCGGGAATGCGGGGGGGGCGGGGGGGGGGGGGGGGCGTGCGGAACGGGGGGGGGGGGGGGGGGGGGGGCTCCGGGGGGGAAGCGGGAGAGCGGGGGGACTGGTTGAAGTGGTAATACGGCGACATGGGGGGGGGGGTTGATGAGCGGGGAGGGTCGGGGGGGAGCGGCCGGGGGACTGTAGCGGTATGCCGGAGACGGCATGGGCTACGGGGAGGGGGGGGTTCCCGGGGTATGGAGGGCCGGGCGAGTGGGGGGATGGGGGTGAGGCCGGGGGGGGGGGGGGGGGTGGCCTCGGGAGGGGGGGAAGAGGGGGGGGAAGGTGGGGGCGGGGGGGGGAGGGGGGGGGATGGGCAGGGGCTTGGGGGTAAGGCCGTTCGCGGCGGCGGAGGGGCGGGGGGGGGAGGGAGAAAGGACGCGGGGGATGAAGCGGGTCGCGGCGTGTACGGGACAACTAGGAGCGTGCGGTAGGGGGGGGGGCGCCGCGAGGGGGGGGAGGGAGGGGGGGGGGGAGCGGGGGAGGAGAGGGGGGAGGGGGCGCGCGGTCGGGAGGGGGGCTGCGTGGACGCGGGGGGCGGTGGCGTAGGTAGAGAGCATGGGGGAGGAGGGGAGAGGGGGGGGGAGAGGGGAAGGGGTCGGAGGGGGAAGCGTGCGTGCGTGCGAGAGGGAAGGGGTGTAGGGGAGGGCGAGCATGGGTGCGAGAGGTGAGGGGTGTGGGGGTGGGTGTGTGTTGGGGGGGAGGGGGTTGAGAAGATGAAAGAAAAGAATGAACGAGGATTAGGGAGGAGGAGGAGGAGGAGGAGGAGGAGGGTGTGTGGTGGGGGATGGGGTAAGGGTGGGGTGGGGGAGATGTGGATGGTTAAGGGGGGTGGGGCCGAGTGGGGGAGTATGAGAAAGTAGGTAAAAGCGAAAAAGACAAAATAGTCGGAGGGAAAGAGACGAGGAAGATGAGGAAGAAGAAGAAGAAGAAGAAGAAGAAGAAGAAGAAGTAAAAGAAGAGAATATGATGAAACGATGATGTTGATGATAAAGAGGAGGAAGAAGAAAATGAGAAGAAGGAGGAGTGGAACACAGAGGAAAAGAGAGAGGGAAACGAATAAATCATAAAAAAGGTAGACAGGTAGAAGATGAGAAAACTTTTATGAAAAATGTCAAAGAAGAAACGAAAAGAAAAGTTTCAAGAAATGTGGAGGAAAGTTGTAAGTTGTAAAAGTTTTAAAAACGATAAATCGTACTTAATGTTAAAAGAAGAAAAACATTAAGAGAAGGAAATACATTACATATAAATACATATGCATACACGCACAAGTTTATATGTATATATATATATATATATATATATATATATATATATATATATATGTGTGTGTGTATATATATACATATATATATAATATGTAACATAATACATATATATATATATATATATATCTATATATATATATATATATTATATATATATGTGAGGATTGTGTGTGTGTGTGTGTGTGTGTGTGTGTGTGTGTGTGTGTGTGTGTGTGTGTGTGTGTGTGTGTATCTATAATTGATATATATATATATTGCATATATATATATATATATATATATATATATATTTATATATATATTATAATATATATGGATGTGTGTATGTGTGTGTGTGTGACGTGTGTGTAGTGTGATTGAAGTGTGATATATATATTGATATATATATAATATATATATATATATATGTTGTGTGTTATGTGTTGTGGTGTGTGTGGTGTGTATGTGTGTGTGTGTGTGTATTTATTATTCGCTATTATAATATTAACATAGATATATATCAACCAATATATAATATATATTCTAATACAATATAAATATATATATGTATATATACATATATATATATATATATATATAACAACTATATATTGTAGATACATATAAACATTAGTACCAATATATCCAACATATATATATTCACATATCAATACATATATGTTTATACTTAAATATATATATATATATTATATACATATATAAATAAATACATATATACATTTATACAACATATATATATGCACATATAAATACATATATGTATTATCTTTATAATCTATCTGTTATACATATATTATATATATATATATATTATATATATATAATATTTTTATTTATATAAACAAACATGAGATGGATTATCTGTTAAAAGAAACACCAGGAAAAGATACAGATTAGAATAGGAGAGAGAAAGAGAACAAGAGAGAGAGAGAATGAGAGAGAGAGAGAGAGAGAGAGAGAGAGAGAGAGAGAGAGAGAGAGAGAGAGAGAGAGAGAGAGAGAGAGAGAGAGAGAGAGAGAGAGAGAGAGAGAGAGAGAGAGAGAGAGAGAGAGAGACGGAATGAGAGAGGAGAGAGAGATGAGAGTAGAGAGAAGAAAGGATGAGAGAGAGAGAGAGAGGAAGAGTGAAGAGAGAGAGAGAGAGCCGTTGCTGGAGGGGGGGTATTTACAGCGTTTGATTCGGCGATATAGTGATCCTGATCATAGCTAATTAATTGCCTGATTTCATTCTCTCAGGTAAGGGAGTTTTGATCACTCCGCGGCGGCGGTCGGTGTGGGGAGAAGAAAGAGAGAGACGGAGAGAGAACGAGAAGGCAAGAGAGAGAGAGATGAGAGAGTGAGAGAGAGAGAGAGAGGGGGAGAGAGAGGGAGACGGAGAGCGAGAGAGGGAGAGAGGACGAATGAGGGGAGAGAGGATGAGGAGAGAGAGAGGGAAGAGAGAGAGAAGAAGTTGAGAGAAGGAGAGGAGAGGCGAGAGGGGAACTTGAGATTCGCGAGAGAGATGAAGGAGGGGGGGGGAGAGAGGAGGAGAGAGAGAGAGAGAGAGAGAGAGAGAGAGAGAGAGACGTGGGGGGGGGGGTACAGCGTTTGATCTTCCGGCGATCATAGTGATCCTGATCATAGCTAATTAATTGACTGATTTCATTCTCTCAGGCTAAGGGACGTCTTTGATCACTCCCCGCGGCGGTGGGGAGTAGGGGGAGAGGGAGGGGGAGGGGGGGAAGGAGGGGGAGGGGAGGGGGAGGGGGAAGGAGGGGGAGAGGGAGGGGGAGGAGGGGAAGGAGGGGGAGGAGGGGTGGGAAGGGGGGGGGATGGAGGGGAGAGGTTTTAGGGAGTGAGCGAGATTTGAGGGGAGTGGAGGGTGTGGGGGACGGGGGAAGAAGGAGGGGGAGGAGGGAGGGGGTATTGAGTGGATTTGAGGGGTTTTATAGTGGTGGTTAGGAGGGAGATAGAAGGAAGAGGGTGACTGGGGGGGGAGAGGGGGAGAACGGGGGTAGGATTGGAAGGGTAAGGGGAGGGGGGAAGAGGAGGACGGGGTGACTGGGGGGGGGGGATGTGGATGGAGAGGATTGCAAGGGGAGGGGGAGGGGGGAAGAGGATTGGAGGAGAGATGGAGAGGATTGGGGGGGGGGGGCAGAAGAGGATGAGTGATGTAGTCAAACGAACGGTGGGTGAGAGGGTTAAACATGATAAATATAGTTACGAAGTAAGAGAGAGAGAGAGAGAGAGAGAGAGTTGTTGAGAGGTGAAAGTGAGAAGAAGAGACAGATGAGAGATGGAGCAGATGAGAGAGAGAGAGGAGGAGATTGAGTAGAGAGTGTATGTGAGTGAGAGAGAGGAGAGACAAGAGAGTGAGAGAGAGATGCTGATGTGTGTGAGTGAGAGAGGAGAGAAATGAGAAAGAGAAGAGAAAAGTTGAGAAAGAGGAATGAGAGAGATGAGAGAGAGAGTTGAGTGAGGAGTGGAGTGGATGAATTGAGAGAGAGAGCTAGATGAAGACAGTGGGGATAGTGATGTGAGGGAAGAGTGAGAGGTAAGTGGAGAGAGGAGAGAGAGGTAGAGAGACAGGAGAGAGAGAGAGAGAGAGAGAGAGAGAGAGAGGGAAGGAGAGAGAAGAGATAGAGGAAAGAGAAAGAGGACGAAGAAGAAAAGAGAGAGAGAGAGAGAGAGACGAAGAGGAGAGAGGCGAGGAGAGAGGAATAGGAAGAGAGATGGAGAGAGCGAGAGGAGAGGAGAGAGAGAGAGAGAGAAGAGACGGAGAGAGAGAGAGAGGAGCTGAGAGAGAGGAGAGAGAGTAGAAAGAGAAAGAGCAAGAGCAAGCGCAAGAGAAAGAGAGAGAGAGAGAGACGAGAGAGAGGAGAGAAAGAGAGGTGAGAGAGAGAGATAGAGAGAAAGAGAGAGAGAGAGTGATAGACAGAGAGAGAGAGAGAGAGAGAGAGAGCGAGAGAGGAGAGGAAAGAGACAGAAGAAAGAGAAAGAGAAGGAAGCGGAAGCGAGCGAGAGAGAGAGAGAGAGAGCGAGAGAGAGAGAGAGAGAGAGAGAGAGAGAGAGAGAGAGAGAGAGAGAGAGAGAGAGACAGAGACAGAGAGAAAGAGAGAGAGAAAGAAAGAAAGGGATAGAGATAGAAAGAGACAGGGATAGAGCGAAACACAGAGACAGTGAAAGAGAAACACAGAGACAGAAAAAGAAAGAGAGAATGGAGATAATGAGAGACAGATCCCGAACGAGAGAAAGAGCAACAAAAAGAGATAAAGAACCAAAGTCCCAGACAGATAATCCTCAACAGGAGAACCGGCCAGTGTTGCCAAAATACGCAGTTGATGGAAGCAGCGCAGTATATATTAGCCACAGTTATAGCCATCACCTCGGCTAAATAGGCATCAGGCGCGAGCTTACTAGTCAATCTCTCCTTTGATTATGATTTCTGAGTTTGGTTAATTGTTATTTAGTGGTGAAGGGATGGTGTTTTTGGTATAGTGAAAGAAGAAATTCCAATAATTTTAATAATACATAGGACAAAGGAAGGAAAGTAATAATTTGTATTGATCTTTGCGACAAAAAAAAAAAAAGAAAAAGAAGAGAATAAAAAAAAAAAAAAAAAAGAGAAAGAAAGAGAATAGAATAAATGAAGAGGAAAGAGAAAAGGAGGATATGATAATAACGAAACCATTTTCTTCAAAGCCATGTGATATCACATATATAATGATGAATTGGTAACAATGCCGCCGGTTTATGTAGTATTAACTGAATATAGTCTATAACAAATATATAACAACAAATCGATAATGATGATGATGAAAATAATCATAAATCTTATGTGAATTAGCAATAAACATGATAACTCGTATCGTGATAATAATGATAATAATGATAATGATAATATATGGAACATGAAACATAATACAACAATGATAATAACAACCATTCTATATCTGATAAAAGAAGCCGATTCGCAAGAGAATTGCACATTCAACATTGCATCCCTCATTAGGCAGTCCCAATATGCTAATTAGGTCTGTATGCAATTCATGATGCGTTGTCTACATCGATACATAATTGTCAAAAAAAATATATTTTTTAAAAGGTACATAAACTGAAATTCCATATTTCAAAAAAGTATAAAATAGTTATGATAATTAAATATCATCATCGTTATCATTATCATCATTATCATTATCATCACAATCATCATCATCATCATTACCCACTATTAATAAGACAATAACATCTACTCCTCTTTTTATCCCTCGCAATTATTATGAATGCGAATAACAATAAACAAAAACTATGATAATGATAACCACAAACAAAAGAAAAAAAAACACAGATAACAATATCAACCATAACTGCAACATATGCAACAAAACAACCATCTTGATATCAACAACTTAAATTCCTTATCCCAAACACTCTTCAACATTAATATCAATATACTCTTTAAAATCACATGTTGATACTTGCAACCCGTAGTGAAGGGCTAAGAATCATTAGGATTACTAACAATTGATGTAATATTAAGTCTATCAATTTCATCAAAATAATGGAATTATAGTAACAAGGATAATGGAAGTGATATTAATGTTAATCCCAAATGAGGCTTGTGATAATATTTCTTGTGATGATAATGCTGATGATGGTGTTGATGATATTATAATAATTGGGATAATGCCAGTACAAATGATAATAATAATAACCTTAATGATAGCAAGGTTATCTTTATCATTATTATAATTATTATTGTTACTAGTATTCGTAATAGTATTAACAATAGTAATAGTGATAATAACAAGGACAATGACAATAATAATATAAACAATAATATCAATAATAATATTATTATTAATAATAATGATAATAATAATAGTACCAATGCTAAAGGTTATGATAATGATAAAAATGATAATGATGATGATGATAATAATGATAATAACAATAATAATAGCAATGATAATAATAATAATAATAATAATAATAACAATAATGATAATAATAATAATAATAATAATAATAATAATAATAATAATAATAATAATAATAATAATGATAATATAAATAACACCATTAATAACAATAACAATAATGAAAATAATGATAATAACAAAAATAACAAAAATAACAAAAAACAATGACAATGACAATAACAAAACCAACAAGGACAGTAACCAGTACAAACAACATACAATTAATAACAAAAGGATTAAGTCTCATTCCGCCGACAACTGAAAATATGCTAATTACCAAAAAAACGCAAAGCTATATAGTGATAAAAACTTGAACCTCAATCAAACAAACAAACAACAACAAAAAACGAAAAAAAACGAAAAAAAAACAAAAAAACAATACAGTGGTACAGGTACACATGCACTCAATTTTAGGAGTGTAAACAAAAAGGTTTCTGTAAGTTTCTGTTCGAATAAAAATATTAATTTTCTGTTTCTTCTGTGATGAAAAGAGAGAGCAATGATTGAAATATTGATATATATTTTCTTTTTTTTCAGTTTGATATCAATGTTATTTGTTCATTTCAATAAAAGTTCGGGAGATGAAAGATAATGAGTCTATAGTGTGAATGCATTATACTAATGATATTAATGATAAAGAAAATTATAATAACGATAATGATAATAATGATAATGATAATACTGATAATATTAATGATAATGATAATAATGATAAGGGTAATAATAATTATAATGACAAAAATGATAATCATATTAAGAACAATAATAATACAAATGATAATAACAATGATAATAACAATAATAACAATAAATAATAATACTAATATAAGAACGAAAATGATTTAAAATAATACACATTAATAACAATAACAATAATGAAAATAATGATAATAACAATTAAAAAAACAAAAACAATGACAATGACAATAACAAAACCAACAAGGACAGTAAACCCGTTCAAACAACATACAATTTAATAAAAAAGAATTAAGTCTCATCCCGCCGACACCTGAAAATATGCTAATTACCAAAAAACCCAAACTAAATATCACCCCCAAATCCCCAAACCCCCCCCCCCCCCCACCCCCCCCCCCTCCCCCCCCCCCCCCCCCACAAAACATATTTCCCTTAACAATCCCCCCCCAAATTTTAAACCCCCCCCTTAACCTCTAAAAAAAAAAATTTAAATTCCTTTCTAGTAAAAAATAGAGAGAGATGACTTGAAATATTGATCTATCTATTACTTTTTTTTTCAGTTTGATATCAATGTTATTTGTTCATTTCAATAAAAGTTCGGGAGATGAAGATTTAAAGGGAAATCTTAAATGTGAAAGGCATTTAGTAATAATATTAATGATAAAGAAAATTATAATAACGATAATGATAATGATGATAATGATAATACTGATAATATTAATGATAATGATAATAATGATAAGGGTAATAATAATTATAATGACAAAAATGATAATCATATTAAGAACAATAATAATACAAATGATAATAACAATGATAATAACAATAATAACAATGATAATAACAATGATAATAACACAATTATAACATGAACAATATAAGCAACAATAATGGTGATGATGATGAGAATAATAATAGTGATGATGATAGTAACAATGGTAATGATAATGACAACAATACAAATGATAATAATGCTAATAATAATAATAATAATAATGATAATAATAATAATAATAATAATAATAATAATAATAATAATAATAACAACAACAATAATTGTCGCAATAATAATAATAATAATAACAATAAAGAATATGATAACGATAAAAATAATATAACACCAATAATACTGAAAAATAATTACAATAGCAAGAAGAATACGAACAAAGGTGCCATAACAGCAAAATTCATAATCACAAGAACAATAACATAACAACAACCTTATTGATAATAATTACAAGAATGAACAATTTCTCCGTGTATTGACATGTGTTGAACAAATGAAAAATGAACAAAAAAAGTCAGTTATTACGATCAAGTATTTCCAGGACCAAGGCACATGATAACGCTCGTAATCAAAATTATTTTTTTGTTTACAAGTATTTTTTTCAAATGACACTTCCAAAACATGGTTTCAGATGGTTATAACGAGGAAC
>NW_028234425.1:32502024-32504524 GCF_977035675.1 Penaeus japonicus | reverse complement strand
AGAAAGAGAGAGAAAGACGAGAGAAAGAAAGAGCGAAAAAGAGAATCCTAGAAACAGAAATTATCCAAACACGGCCGAACTCGCGCGGGGATTTCGCGACAAAAGCCAGCCTGGCAGGATGTCGGGACCGCATACCTCCGCAGATAAGCTTTTAAGTTATCTTTAATTGTTATCCCGCTTATCTGCGCCATCTCCCGCTGGACCGATCGGCCCTGCCACAATAGCCTGCGTGACGTCACACCGCCCCTAATGTTTTTGTGCCCCGAGCGACGCCTCTCACTGCACTTGGGTGGCTTCTGACGGGGCGGCCTCGCTGTCCCGTCGGCCGAGTGCGCCAGGCTTCCTCTCCCCCCGTGGGCTTCGGGTCTCGCTGGTCGGTCGGTCGGTCGGTTGGTCGGTCGGTCGGTCGGTCGGCGGGCGGGCGGTGGGCGGGAGTGCCGAAGGAGCCGAGGCTGGAGGAGTCCCTGCTGCTCCGGGCGTAGTAGCGAGAGAGAGAGAGAGAGAGAGAGAGAGAGAGAGAGAGAGAGAGAGAGAGAGAGAGAGAGAGAGAGAGAGAGAGAGAGAGAGAGAGAGAGAGAGAGAGAGAGAGAGAGAGAGAGAGAGAGAGAGAGAGAGAGAGAGAGAGAGAGAGAGAGAGAGAGAGAGATCGGCAAAGAGTAAGAGAGTGAATGAGTGACTGAGTGAGAGAATGAGTCAGCGAAAGAAAGCAAGATTGATAGATAGATTTATTAATAAATAGATGGATAGATAGCTGCATTAATAGATAGATAGATAGATAGATATATAAATCGATTGATAGGGAGAGTAATCCTAATCAACATATCACTGATATGTTGTCGCATGAGATGAAAACGAAGAAGACAAAGGGAAGAAAAAGGACAAAACATAAAGTAAAAGAAAGAGATAAAATAAAAAAACAAACAAACAAAAAAAAGAGAGAAAGAAAATCCATAGAACCACAAAAATCTATCTATTTATCTCTATCTATATTTCCATCTAACTATCTATCTACCTAACCTATCCATTTATCTTTTCTATATGGTTGATATAAGATATTTGACGCGTTATGGAAAAAAAAAGACTTTTAAGTAAATTAAAAGCCTTCAAGAAAATCTCGTCTTCTCAGAAATGACAATAATAATAATGATGATGATAATAATAATGATAATGATAATATATATATACGTATATATATATATATATATATATATATATATATATATATATATATATATACATATATATATATTTATATATATACATATATGCATATATATATATTATATATATATATATTATATATCTATATATATATATATGCATATATTATATATATATTATATATATATATTATATATATATATATATATATATATATATATACACACACACACACACACCCACACCCCCACACCCACAAACACACACACACACAAACACACACAGACACATATATATCTATATATATATATAAATATATATATAAATATGTATATATAGAGAGATAGAGAAAGAGAGAGAAAGAGAGAGAGAGAGAAAGAGAGATAGAGAAAGAGAGAGAAAGAGAGAGATGGTGATGATGAAAATGACGAGAGAGAGAGGAATACAAGAAGCGGAAGAAGAGAGAGGAGCGATGGAGAAGGAGACAAAGGAAAAACGTCAACAAGCAAAGAGCAGGGTGTAGTTGCTACCAGGTTGAGGAAAAGGAAAAAAATATTATAACACGAAGCAGGAGGAGGAGGAGGAGGAGGAGGAAGAGGGAAAAGAGGAAGAAAATGAGGTAGAGGAGAGGGAGAAGGGAAACAAGGAGGTGGAAGAAGAGTAGGAAGAAGAAGAAGAGGAGGAGGAGGAGGAGGAGGAGCAGGAGGATAAAGTAGTAGAAGAAGAAGAAGAAAAAGAAGAGGAGGAGGAGGAGGAGGAGGAGGAGGAGGAGGAGGAGGAGGAGGAAGAAGATGAAAAGGAGGCAGAGGAGAGGGAGGGGGAAGAGAAGGAGGAGGAGGAGGAGGAAGAAGAAGAAGAAAAGGAGAAAAAAGAAAAAGAAGAAAAGATAAAAGAGAAGGAGAAGGAGGTGGCGAAGGAAAACGAGTACGAAAAGGGGTAAGAGAAAAGAGAGAAAGAAGAGTAGGAAGAGATGAGAGATACAAAAGAAGGAAGAGCAGGAAGAAGAATAGAAGGAAGAAGAAGAGGAGGAAAAGCAATAAAAAGAGGAGTAGGAAGAGGAGGAAAAAGGGACGTCAACAGATCAGAATACAAAGAACAAAGAACGAGGCACCGAAGATAATGAAAATGAATGCTGAAGATGTGACTCTTATAATGGGCCATCAGCTTAGTGATATTCACGATCCATTCAATTCAAAATACGAGAACAAGGAAATAATGGCAATGAATAATGATGATAATGATGATGATAATGGTGATAATGGTGATAATGGTGATAATGATGATAATGCGGATAATGGGGGTAATTATGATAATGATAACATCTATCATGATTTTAATG
>NW_028234425.1:32489524-32494524 GCF_977035675.1 Penaeus japonicus | reverse complement strand
TGCTAACAACAATAATCATAATGATTTAAACAATAATGATACAAATAATTATGATAATGATAGCAACAATGATAATAATGACGAAAGCAAAAATGATAAAGAAAACAACAATGATGAAGTGACAACAACAATAACAATGAAAAACAACAATCCTGATTACAACCACAGTAATAACAAAAAATAACTGTTGCTACTGTTGTTAAAATCATGATGATCAATATAGTTTTTATTGCCAATATATTCCAGATTGTTTCCATCAGCGCTAAGGATAATATTGATATGCACCTGCGACCATTTTTATCAGTACCTTATGCCCGCGGGCACTACACCTGCGTGTCATGTGAGATGATGGGTTTTGGTGAGAAAAGGGAAGAAGAGAAGGAGGAGGAGGAGAGGAGGAGGAGGAGGGGGAGGAGGAGGAGGAGAGGGGAAGAAGGAGGAGGGGGAGGAGGAGGAGGAGGAGGAGGAGGGGGGGAGGAGGAGGGGGAGGAGGGGGAGGAGAGGGGGGAGAGGGGAAGAAGGAGGAGGGGGAGGAGGAGGAAAAGGGGAGGAGGAGGAGGAGGAGGGGGAGAGGGAGGAGGAGGAGGAGAGGGGGAGGAGGAGAGGGGGAGGGGGAGGAAGAGGAGAAGGAGAGGGGGAGGAAGAGGAGGAGGAGAGGGGGAGAAGGAGGGGGGGAGAAGGAGGGGGAGGAGGAGGAGGAAGAGGAGGAGGAGGAGGAAAAGGAGGGAGGGAAGGAGGGGGAGGAAGAGGAGGGAGAGGAGGAGGAGAGAGGGCGAGGAAGAGGAGGAGGAAGAGGAAGAGGAGGATGATAATGATGATAAAAGTAACGATAATAATGATAATGTAATATAACGACTACTGCTATCATTATGATCGTGGTAATGACAATAATACTACCAATAATGGTAGTAATTACTATAATGATAAGAATAGCCATAGTAACAACCGAAATGATAATGATGATGATAAATAACGATGACTAATAAACAAGAAAGGCGGACGGACGGAAGCGGGCGGGCAGACGGAAGCGGGCGGGCGAGGGCGGGCGGGCGAGGGCGGGCGAGGTTGGAGGAGCGCACAGAGACAGAAGAGGCTAGGGTTGCGCACCTGCCCTCGCCAGCACACCTGAAGGAGTTGCGTCTCACCTTTCCTCGCTCTTGCCCTCTGACCCCCTGGGATCGGAAGTGCTACGCCGTCTCGCGTGTCCGGCTGGCGTCTCAGATTGTCCCGTGGGTCTGGTCTCGGTGGCGCTGGCTTTTTTTTTTTTAAGGTGTGTCGTGGTGCTTTTGTTTTTTTGGTTTGTTTGTTTTTGTTCTGTTTTGTTTTTTGCTGGTGTGTCGTGGTGCTTTTGTTTTTGGTTTTGTTTGTTTGTTTGTTTTTTTGTTTTTTGCTGGTGTGTCGTGGTGCTTTTGTTTTTTTGGTTTGTTTGTTTGTTTTTTGTTTTTTGCTGGTGTGTCGTGGTGCTTTTTCTTGCGTGTTGCTTTTGTTTTTGGTTTTCCCTAGTTGTATCGAGTTTTTTTTTTACTGTGTATTGTTTTTTTTTTTTGCAGGTCGGTACCTTTGTTTGTTTTCGTTTTTCTTTTTTTCTTTTTTTTTGTTGGGGGGGAGGGGAGGGGAGAGGGGCTCGTTTGCTTCCCTTTTGTTGGTTTGTTTTCCAGCTGTGTCGCGTTGCTTTTGTTTTTGTTCTTTCTTTGCTGTGTCGCATTACTTTCGTTTGTATTTTATCTTTTCCCAATTATGTCGCATTACTTATATTTTCAGTTCCGTCACGTTGCTCTGGCCTCGGTCGCTTCGATCTAGATTTAAAGCGCATTTTCTTTGCTTGTTATTCGAATACACGTTTGATAATGGTCTTCGTGTATCTTACATTGTTATTGACGGCCTTAGATTCTCTCGTTGCTCTGGATTTCTTTTTTGTTTACAGATGCGTCACATTGCTAAACCCCCCCCACACCCCTTTTAGCTGTATCGAGTTTTTCTTTTTTTTATATATTTTTTTCCAGGTCGATTGCTTTTCTTTTCTTTTTTTTTTCTGTGTCACATTTTTGTTTCCTTTTTGGTTCGTTTTTCTTTTTCAACTGTTTCGCGTTGCTTTTGCCCCCCACCCCCCACACACACACTCCGCGCTGTTTCGCGTTGCTTTTTTTTTTTTCTCTCTCTCTCGCTGTGTCGCGTTGCTTTTGTTTTTTTCCCGCTGTGTCGCGTTGCTTTTGTTTTTTTCCCGCTGTGTCGCGTTGCTTTTGTTTTTTTCCCGCTGTGTCGCGTTGCTTTTGTTTTTTTCTCTCGCTGTGTCGCGTTGCTTTTGTTTTTTTCTCTCGCTGTGTCGCGTTGCTTTTGTCTTTTTTTTCCCGCTGTGTCGCGTTGCTTTTTTTTCCCGCTGTGTCGCGTTGCTTTTGTTTTTTTCCCGCTGTGTCACGTTGCTTTTTTTTCCGCTGTGTCGCGTTGCTTTTGTTCCCCCCCCCCCCCGCTGTGTCGCGTTGCTTTTTTTTCCCGCTGTGTCGCGTTGCTTTTGTTTTTTTCCCGCTGTGTCGCGTTGCTTTTTTTTTCCCGCTGTGTCGCGTTGCTTTTGTCTTTTTTTCCCACTGTGTCGCGTTGCTTTTATTTTTCTCTCTCGCTGTGTCGCGTTGCTTTTGTTTTTTCCCGCTGTGTCGCGTTGCTTTTGTTTTTTCCCGCTGTGTCGCGTTGCTTTTGTTTTTTCCCGCTGTGTCGCGTTGCTTTTGTCTTTTTTTTCCCGCTGTGTCGCGTTGCTTTTGTTTTTTCTCTCGCTGTGTCGCGTTGCTTTATTCTCGGCGCTTCGCTTTTGTTTTCAACTCCTTCGCTTCGCTTTCCTTTTTAAACGTGCTTTCGTCATATATATATATATATATATATATATATATATATATATATATATGTATATATATATATATGTATATATATATATCAAGCCAATAACACAAATATCACCTTCATTATCCTCATCATGAACAGCGTCATCATAATGAAATCGAATCCCTCTCATTATCAAGTTCTCTTATCATAAAACATCACCAATTGATATCATAGCATTCCCTGTGATTATCATAGTTGATCTTGTTATCAATATCATCGTTGCCATTGTTATCATCATATCCATCATTAACATGAATATTAATAGTGCATGATCATTCTGGCTATACCCGCAATCATGCAATATTGGAGAATAAATAAATGATCATCATATTGCTATAACGGCAATCCTCCTCCTACTCTCGTTTATTTTTATTAATATTATGGATGTTATTATCGTTATTATTATTATTATTATTATTATTATCATTTTCGTTGTTGTTGTTATTATTACTATTATCCTTTTTTTATTATCATCATCATTTCCGTAATTATTTCTATCATTGCTATTATCGTTATCTTTTTTATCATTATGATAATTATTTTTCTTCTTATTATTACTACCATTGTCTTTCTTCTTATGATTATTATTATCATCATGATCATTTTCGTAATCATTATTTCACTTATTATTATTATCATGGTCATCACATTCATAATGATTATGATTATTACTAATACTCCCAATAATGACAAGAATATACCTATATATCGTAAATCACAATTATATCTTGCATTTAGTTCCATCCAACAATACGTGCACCGTTGCAATTGAGTGACCGAATGCAGTGATAGGGAATAAAACGTCGATGAATTTTATAGAAGCTATTTTCGGAGGGGTGAGGGGGGAGGGGGGAGGGGGAGGAGGGAAAGGGAAAGGGGGATAGGGGGTGAGGGGGGGAGGGGGAGGAGGGAAGGGGAAAGGGGGATAGGGGGTGAGGGGGGGCGAGGGGGAGGAGGGAAGGGGAAAGGGGGATAGGGGCTGAGGGGGGGAGGGGGAGGAGGGAAGAGGAAAGGGGGATAGGGGGGTGAGGGGGGGTGAAGGGGGGTGCACAAGATCGAGAACCTCATTAAGAGTAAGTCATTGGAGATCAGCATTTCATACATTGAAATATACACATCATTATAGAACAAGCTGTGTGATCCGCTTATACCATGGCGGTGTTACACCCCGATTCGACATTGTAATGATCTTTCTCTCTTCTCTCTCGCTCTTTCTGCTTGTCTGTCTCTCTTTGTCTTCTCTTGTTTCTCTCTCTCTCTCTCTATTTATCTATCTCTTCTCTCTCTCTCTCTCTCTCTCTCTCTCTCTCTCTCTCCCTCCCTCTCTCTCTCTCTTTCTCTGTATCCCTGTCTCACCTTTCCCTCCCGTCTTCCCCCATACCTCCTCTCTCTCTCTCTCTCTCTCTCTCTCCCTCTCTGTATCTCTATCTCACCCTCTTTCTCTCCCTCCCTCTCTCTCTCCCTCCCTCCCTCCCTCCCTCCATCTCTCTCTCTCTCCCTCCCTCTATCTCTCCCTATCTCTCTCTCTCTCTCTCTCTCTCTCTTTCTACTCTCTCTCTCTCTCTCTCTCTCCCTCCTCCCCTCCCTCCTCCCTCCCTCCTCCCTCCTTCCCCCCCTCCTCCCTCCCTCCCCCCCTTCTCTCTCTCTCTCCCTCCATCCCTCCCTCCTTCCCTCCCCTCCCCCCCTCCCTCCCTCCCTCTCCCTCCCTCCCTCCCTCCCTCCCCTTTCCCTCCTCCCCTCCCTCCCCTCCATCCCTCCTCCTCCCCTCCCCTTCCCTCCCTCCCTCCCTCCTCCCTCCCTCCCTCCCTCCCTCCCTCCCTCCCCCTCTCTCGCTCAAATAAGATACCAGCATAATCATTCCACCAGTAAAGAATAGATGAAACACTGTACATATTCTGCATAACGTGTTAATTCGACCCTTTCTCTCCTTCCCATTTTGTATCAAGGTTTCTTTTCACAAGAAGATTATATGAAAAACGAAGAAGCGGTTGTGTAGGATTCCGTAGAGTAAACTTACAAGATTCTAAACAAGATAAACACATTCTTAAGATGAGTTGAATAACTGGGGCGATCTAGAATTCCATGGCTTATTTTAGAATTGATTTGTAATAGCTTTATGTTTTTGGTTT
>NW_028234425.1:32463582-32466082 GCF_977035675.1 Penaeus japonicus | reverse complement strand
AAAGAATGGTAATAATAATGATGATAAGGATAATGATAACAAAATCAATAAAGATGATGCTGATAATGATAATAATAATGATAATAATAATAATAATGATAATAATAGTAATAATAATAATAATAATAATAATAATAATAATAATGATAATAATAATAATAGTAATATCAATAATAATAACAATAATAATAATAATAATAACAATAATAATAATGATGATGATGATAATAATAACATAATACTAGTGATGATGATGATAATGATAACGATAACAAAATTGTTAATGAAGATGATGATAGTACAATGATAATGATAGTATTAGCAATGATATTACTGATGATAACTATAATATATACATACATATACATATATATGTATATATATACGTATATACATATATACATATATGTATATATATATATACATATACATGTATATATATACGTATGTACATACATACATACATATATATATATATATATATATATATATATATATATATATATATATATATATACACACATATTTTTTTATTTTCTTTTTTTTCCTTTTGTCTTTTTTTATGAAGGAAACAACACTGATGACAGTAACCATTATAATAATAATAGTGATAAGAATAACGATAATAATCAAAGGATAAAAAATAAAAGATAAAAAAATAAAAAAAGATAATGATAATGACAATAATAAGTAGAAAATCAATAACGATAATAATAATGATAATGATAATAATCGAAATAATGATAATATTGATGGTACTAATAATAATGACAACAATACCAATGATGCTAATAATGGCAATGATAATGATAATAATAATAATGATAACAACAATAGTGATAAAGAATAATAATGTTGATGATAATAAGAATACAAAAATAACAATAATAATAAAAGTAATAATAATGATAATAATGGTAATAATGACAATATGATGATAATGATAATAATATCAACAATAATGTTAGTAGTAATAATATTACTAGTAGTAATAATAATGATAATAATGTCGATAACGATGCTGATAACGATGATACTAATAATGACAAATATGAAAATTGTAATAATAATGATAATCATAATACAAGCAATAACGATAATGATAATAATCATCATTATATTATAATGATGATAACAATAATATAAATGATAATTACAAAAACAGTATTAATAGTACTGATGATAATGATGATGACAATGATAATGATTATAATTTTGATAATGATTATAATGATTATCATGGTTATATTAATAATGATGATAATGATAATAATGATACAACTACTACTGCTAATGATGATAATGATTATAATAACAATAATGATACTACTACTACTGCTAATGATGATAATGATAATAGACATGATGATAATGATGATAATAATAATGATAATGATAATAATTATGGTAACAATAATGACAATAATAATAATAATGATAGTAATAATAATGATAATAATGATAATAATGATAATAATAATAATAATAATAATGATCATAATGATAATTATAACTATAATAATAATGGTAATAATGGTAATAATGATAATGATAATAATAATGATAATGATAAATTGCATTGTAAACATAATAATAATAATGATAATGATGATGATAATAAGTATAATAATGATAATAATAATAACACTGATAATAGTAATAATGAAAATAAGCACGATAACAATGATGATAGTAATAATGATAATAACAATAACAATAACAGAATAAAGGAAAAAGTCATCATAAATACTTAGTAACTTGTTTATGCAGGAAATATAATTATGTTCAACCCTATAATGTTATACTTTTATCACTGGAAAATGTTTTCCTTCATTTCAGAAATAACATTTCATAATCACTTTACCTCACTGTTAAAAAAAGTATTTGATTAATCTATTATAAATTGATCAAAGAAGAAACTAGTATAAATATTACCTTTTCGGTAGATGCATGTCTATATGTTGAATATGTTTTGTTTTCACTTTTTTTTTAGTATTGAGTAAATAATAGGTTGTTGTATTTAGGTGAAATGACGTGTCTACTTCACGCATACGCATACATTGGTACACACACAGACGCAAATACAGACACACACACAAACATGTATACACACACACACACACACACACACACACTCATGCAAAGAGAAAAAAAAACTCATACACATAGAAGATAAAACATAGACATACATAACATAGAACAAACAAACGAATTGACAAACAAATATACATCGAAAGACAAACGCATATGTAGAGGCACATACACACATGCAAACCACACACAAATATATCTACTTTTTTCCAATCAGATTAATTCAACTTTTATCTAAGAAAAGACTGATGACAAAGACTAACAAGTTCAAAGGATTTTTGTTTTGTATTTTGCATTTTGATTTTTTATTTTGTTTTATTTGCCATTTCTGCAACTGAATAATTGGTAGAAATTGTTATTGAAATATGCTATAGTTCACAGATGTGTTAACATATGATCAGTGCTTAAT
>NW_028234425.1:32438582-32441082 GCF_977035675.1 Penaeus japonicus | reverse complement strand
GAAAACGTATAAAAAAGTGAAAATGATAGAATAAAAAAGACACTGGGGAAAAACTAGGATATAGTGGTTTGTCGTTTTCCAATATGACCCACTGTCACAAATACGCGAAAAGTGGGAAGAAAATATTCACATAAAAAGGGGAAAAATGATTCACTTGAGAGGTAAAGTTTTGTGTGGCCATGTCTGTGTGTATGTATGTCCGTGTGAAATGCAAGAAAAACTAGCCTTGTGGCAAGGTATTTTTTTCTTTTTTTGTGTGTTGCTGGTAAACGGTTGTCTTGTTGTTCAAGTGATGGATGTAAAAAAAATAAATAAATAAATAGATAAAGAAAAAAAAAATAAATAAATAAAACATTCCCGCTTGACAGACTTATTCAAGTGTATCCTGGTAAGCCATGACCAAGGAGAGATATTTCATACAAATACACACACACACACACGCACACACACACACAAACACACACACACACACACACACAAATATCACCTTAGTTCCACGTATTTTCTCCCAATTACAACTCTCTCTTCCGCAATGTTGAGGCGCAACACCGTTTTCATCATGGCACCAGCGCGTCACTGAATCTCACTACACTGCAAAACACGACCTTGCAACTCTCTCCAGGGCTTCACCTTCCACATGCAACAGTCCTCAAGGAAGAACTAAGGCTGCAACCCAGAGCGAAGTTGCATCAAACCAGTGATCAATCAATCATTTTCAGATTCGAATTATGAATATCTTATGCCGTGCCAGGGAGCCCAGCGGTGCCACGTGCCCATTGTAGACCCCCCTCCCCCCCACCGGTAGACCCCCCCCACCGGAAGCGCGAGGGGCTCTCAGGAACAAGGAGATGGTGCACGCCTGTCAGGCCCTTCAGGATGGTCCCGCGAGATGAGTTGATCACTTGAGGATAACTGGTTGTTTCCCCCCCCTCCTCCTTCCTCCCCTCTCCCCTCTCCCCCTCCTCCTCCTCCTCCCCTCTCCCCCTCCTCCTCCCCTCCCCCTCTCCCATCTCCCCTCTCCCCTCCTTCCTCCCCCCTCTCCTCCTCCTCCTCCTCCCCTCCCCCTTTCCCCCTCCCCTCCCCTCCCCATCCCCTCCCCCCTCTCCCCTCCCTCCCCTCCCCTCCCTCCCCCCCCTCCCCCTCTCCCCCTCCTCCTCCCCTCCCTCTCCTAGCTCTCTCACTCACTATTGCTCTCATGAATACTTGTGGATAAGGATGATGATAAAAATGATAATGATAGTAAAAGCGATCATGATGATAAGGACAATAATGGTAATGGAAATAATGATGATGATAATGGTGATGATGATAATAATGATAATGAGAATAATGATATGATGATAATGATCATAATAATGTTAGTGATAATGTTAACAGTGATGTTGATAATAATAATAATGTCAATGATAATGATAATAACAATAAACAATAAATAATGATAATGATAAATAAAAATAGCAATAAATTACCATTCGTAATCTCAAGTCATCAGTCCCAAACTGTAAAATAATCACCAGTCAAGTTAAGTTTATCAGCTGGTTTCTTTTTAAAATTTTCCATATAATAGACAATCTAACGTTTTAACTAATAATTGCAATGTCAATCTTAAGTTGCAAGTCTATTGTGTAGTTGCTTGGTGTGCTTGTTAGCTGACCTGATTGTCAGCTAAATGAAATAGATTCTGATTTACCTTATGTAACTAAATTCAATTGATAATATGATGTGATTTCAGACATTTGCTTGTATCATATACAGGTACACTCTATCATATTGCTTTTCATTAGGAATGCGATGTTCGTCAACTAAGTTATAAGTTAAACATATTTTCGAGTGGATGTGGTATTAACAATGATGCACATATCTGCAATTTAAGGCGTGGTCACATATATAGTCTTCTAAATTGTATGATATTCTGCACACCGAAAGCAATACCTGTCTTCTTCTTCTTTTCCTTCTTCTTCTTCTTCTACTTTATCTCTCCTTTCTTCATTTTCTTATTATTATTTCCCAACTTCTTTTTCTTTTACTCCTTCTTCTTCTCCTTCTTGTTAGTTTCCCTCTTCTTATCATTATCATTCCTCATGCATTTATTTTATTCAATTTATTAATTCATTTATTCATTTATCTTCTTTTCTTTCTTTCCTTCTTTCATTGAGAATAACGGCTTACCCGAGAGACCTTACGAAAGACTGTGACAGATGCAGAATGGAAAGTCATTCTTCAAAAGCTCGCCCAACTGGTTGCCTGGTTTGTAAAAATTATTTTTAAAAAATATATTTATTTTACATTTATGTAAAAAAAAAAGAAAAGAAAAAAGTGCACCCATACTTGACAGGCTTTCTCTCAGTTTTCAGATTTTTTTTTTCTGTCGAGAGAAAAACAGAGGAAAGACAATTTGGCTCCACGTTTTTGAAGATATGCAATTGCTCCTTGGCCCGCACAAATGCACACTCATGCGTGTGTGTGTGCATGTGTGTGTGTGTGTGTGTGTGTGTGTGTG
>NW_028234425.1:32412867-32415367 GCF_977035675.1 Penaeus japonicus | reverse complement strand
ACTCTTATTCGTCTTATTACTATTATCATTATCACTATTCTTATCTTTACTTTCATCATTATCACTGTTTTTATCATTACATCATTACGTTATAACCATTTTCATCATGGTCATTATTGTCAACATCCTCATCATCTTCATTATCATTATTACCATTAGCATCATTGTTATCACTACTGTTATCATCCTTTACCAAGTAATTTATTTTTAACACTAACATGAAAATCCTCAATCACATGCAAAAAAGCCCAAGTCGACATATTTTCCCGTGTTTTTATATCTTATCTGCAAGACGGAGGATCGAACATACATTGCACAGTTGTTATCTGAAATTTAATCAGTGTTCTTATCTTTTTATTACCTCTATGTGGTAAAGATGTTAGCCAAATCAAATATGTATATCTATGTTATGTTGTTATAATTCAAGATCAATTTTGGTTGAAAATACCAATGATAATTATGATGTACTACTTCTGCTAATAATGATATTATAAGAATGATACTAATAACGATAATGATGATGATGATAATGATAATAATAATAATAATAATAATAATAATAATAATAATAATAATAATAATAACAATAATAGCAATACGGCCAATGCTAACAACCACAACAATAATAATAATCATAATAGAATTAAATAAACAAAAAAATACCATGAACGTTCTAGTTTTTTTTTCTCTCTCTCTCTTTGTAATTATTATTTTTTCTATATCCTTTGAAGAGGAAGCCGCGCTCGTGTACCGGAAGTGCACTCAGATTCACGGATGAGGATGCTGCAAAAGGTGAGGTCATCCCCATAATCTTACTCTTTTCAGCATCTCATGACACTCTTAAGGTGTGTTGTGTGTGGATGTGTGTGTGTGTGTGTGTGTGTGTGTGTGTGTGTGTGATTAGAGAAAGTGTTCGCGTCTATGTTTGAGAGAGAGAGAGAGAGAGAAAATAAAAGAGAGAGAGAGAGAGAGAGAAAGAGAGAAAGAGAGAGAGAGAGAGAGAGAGACAGAGAGAGAGACAGAGACAGAGATAGAGAGAGAGAGAGATAGAGAGCGAGAGAGATGGAGATAGATAGAAATAAAAAATGAGATAAATAGACAGACAAATAGATAGATAGAGAGAGAGATAAAGCGAGAGAAAAAAGAGAAAGAAAACATTATCTTGAAGTATCTTGTCAGTGTGTGATAGCATGTGTCTCTTTGTATGTGAGTGCACGAGTATGATTGTGCATGTGCTTGCGTATCATCACACGCTTCTTCACTTTTCTAGAATCTATTAATACTCAAACTTCAAAGGATGTGAGCTTTAACCGACGCACCAGAACACGCAAACCAGTTACATACACCTTTAATTCGTAACACAAATGCCACGATAATCACGGAGATTATCACAAACTAAAAAAAAAGGGGGATTTCGAATTCATCCGTTCCACATAATGATTGATTGATTTGTATTCATTTTCTCTACTCATCTGCCTTCTTTCATCAGCTGTTCATCAACAATTGACTTAATCCGGCGAATAAGCCCCCGATTCCTGTTCAACTTGACCTTTGTGAACAATTCTTGGCAGCGCGAGGTTAATGAACATGTTACCGGTGTTCACTTCATTGCGAAGTGAATTCGCTGTATCAAACCTATCTTTGAGAGAGAGAGAGAGAGAGAGAGAGAGAGAGAGAGAGAGAGAGAGAGAGAGAGAGAAAGAAGAGAAGAGAGAGAAGAGAAATAGAGAAATAGAGAGAGAAGAGAAGCGAGAGAAGCTAGAGAGAGAAAGAGAGAGAAATAATGAGAGAAAAAGAATAAGAGAGAGATTCGGAAAAAAAAGAAAAAGAAAAAGGAAAAGAAAGAAAGAGAGAGAGAGAGAGAGAGCAAGAGGAGCAAACAAACAACCAAAAATCTCCGGTGATTATGGCCATCAATTAAACCAAACGTCAACCTCGATCACCTCTTGCATCCACTTGATCGGTCAAATTACAGTGTGCCGACTCCGGGCTCTAGTGCAGCCTTCGCGGGGCTCTACGGCGTCTTAAGTGGATAATAGCAGGGTTGTCGCCCCCCCCCCCTCCCCCTCTACCCAACGTCCGTACCTTCCCTCCCCCCGCCCCCTCCTTGTCCTCTCCTGCTCTTTCTCCTCTCTTCTCCTCTTATTCTCCTCTCTCCTCATATCTTCCCTCCCTCCCTCTCCTCTCCTCTCTTTCTCCTCTCCCTTTATCTCTTCCCTCCCTCCCTCCCTCCCTCCCCTCTCCTCTCTCCTCATCTCTTCCCTCTCCCATTCCTTCTCCTCTCCCCTCCACCTTCCCCCTTCCTCCCCCCGTCCTTCCTTCTCCTCTCCCTTCCTCTTTTCTTTTCCCTATTCCTCTTCCCTCTTCCTTCGCTCCCCTCTTCTCTCCTTCCCCTTTCCCTCTCCTTTCTCCTTCTCCTCTCCCCTTTTCCCTGCTTCCCCTCTCCCATTTTCCCTCCTTCCCCCTTCCTTTCTCCCCCTCCTCTCCCCGCCTCCTTCCC
>NW_028234425.1:32380367-32385367 GCF_977035675.1 Penaeus japonicus | reverse complement strand
TGATGTATGATTTAGTTATTTGCAAAATAATGACGGATAGAATGATGATATATAGAACTATTAATTATTGTTATAATTTGCATTATCAGCATGTCTGGCAAATCGTTTGTCCTTCACAAACTCTTTATTAACATCATCAATATCATATTTTTAGAATAATAGTCTTACAAGTTCAAATTTAATCGTGATAATGATTGCTATCACCACAAAGATTATCATAATAAAAAATATGCACAAGTAAAAGGCTCCCTTTAAAAACTAAAACACATGATTGGCAACTGAATCACCAAAACACATGCTTGGCAACTGAACATTAGATACGAGTTGAGCGGGAAAAATATTAGTATGATGATTATCAATAAACATCATAAGAGGATCGACCACTCTTGCCTAACTTGATCACGCAACAGAGGAGCAACAGAGGCTGGAACAGAGGAGCAACAGAGACTGGAACATAGGAGCAACAGAGGCTGGAACAGAGGAGCAACAGAGACTGGAACAGAGGAGCAACAGAGACTGGAACAGAGGAGCAACAGAGACTGGAACAGAGGAGCAACAGAGACTGGTACAGAGACTGGAACAGAGGAGCAACAGAGACTGGAACAAAGGAGCAACAGAGACTGGAACAGAGGAGCAACAGAGGCTGGAACAGAGACTGGAACAGAGGAGCAACAGAGACTGGAACAGAGGAGCAACAGAGGCTGGAACAGAGACTGGAACAGAGGAGCAACAGAGACTGGAACAAAGGAGCAACAGAGACTGCAACAGAGGCTGGAACAGAGGAGCAACAGAGACAGGAACAGAGGAGCAACAGAGACTGGTACAGAGACTGGAACAGAGGAGCAACAGAAACTGGAACAGAGGAGCACCAGAGACTGGTACAGAGACTGGAACAGAGGAGCAACAGAGGCTGGAACAGAGGAGCAACAGAGACTGGTACAGAGGAGCAACAAAGACTGGAACAGAGGAGCAACAGAGACTGGAACAGAGGAGCAACAGAGACTGGTACAGAGACTGGAACAGAGGAGCAACAGAGGCTGGAACAGAGACTGGTACAGAGGAGCAACAGAGACTGGAACAGAGGAGCAACAGAGACTGGAACAGAGGAGCAACAGAGACTGGAACAGAGGAGCAACAGAGACTGGAACAGAGGAGCAACAGATATTGGAACAGAGGAGCAACAGAGACTGGTACAGAGACTGGAACAGAGGAGCAACAGAGGCTGGAACAGAGAGCAACAGAGACTGAACAGGAGCAACAGAGACTGGAACAAAACAGGACTGGAACAGAGGAGAGCAACAGAGACTGGAACAGAGGAGCAACAGAGACGGGAACAGAGGAGCAAAAGAGTCTAAAAAAACGGAGCAACAAAGGCTGGAACAGAGGAGCAACAGAGACTGGAACAGAGGAGCAACAGAGACTGGAACAGAGGAGCAACAGAGACTGGAACAGAGGAGCAACAGAGGCTGGAACAGAGACTGGAACAGAGGAGCAACAGAGACTGGAACAGAGGAGCAACAGAGACTGGAACAGAGGAGCAACAGAGACTGGAACAGAGGAGCAACAGAGACTGGAACAGAGGAGCAACAGAGACTGGAACAGAGGAGCAACAGAGACTGGAACAGAGGAGCAACAGAGACTGGAACAGAGGAGCAACAGAGACTGGAACAGAGGAGCAACATAGACTGGAACAGAGGAGCAACATAGACTGGAACACAGGAGCAACAGAGACTGGAACAGAGGAGCAACAGGGACTGGAACAGAGGAGCAACAAAGACTGGAACAGAGGAGCAACAGAGACTGGAACAGAGGAGCAACAGATATTGGAACAGAGGAGCAACAGAGACTGGAACAGAGGAGCAACAGAGACTGGAACAGAGGAGCAACAAAGACTGGAACACAGGAGCAACAAAGACTGGAACAGAGGAGCAACAAAGACTGGAACAGAGGAGCAACAGAGACTGGAACAGAGGAGCAACAGAGACTGGAACAGAGGAGCAACAGAGATTGGAACACAGGAGCAACAGAGGCTGGAACAGAGGAGCAACAGAGACTGGAACAGAGGAGCAACAGAGACTAGAACAGAGGAGCAACAGAGACTGGAACAGAGGAGCAACAGAGACTGGAATATAGGAGCAACAGAGACTGGAACAGAGGAGCAACAGAGACTGGAACAGAGGAGCAACAGAGACTGGAACAGAGGAGCAACAGAGACTGGAACAGAGGAGCAACAGAGACTGGAACAGAGGAGCAACAGAGACTGGTACAGAGGAGCAACAGAGACTGGAACAGAGGAGCAACAGAGACTGGAACAGAGGAGCAACAAAGACTGGAACAGAGGAGCAACAGAGACTGGAACAGAGGAGCAACAGAGACTGGAACAGAGGAGCAACAGAGACTGGAACAGAGGAGCAACAGAGACTGGAACAGAGGAGCAACAGAGACTGGAACAGAGGAGCAACAGAGACTGGAACAGAGGAGCAACAGAGACTGGTACAGAGGAGCAACAGAGACTGGAACAGAGGAGCAACAGAGACTGGAACAGAGGAGCAACAGAGACTGGAACAGAGGAGCAACAGAGACTGGAACAGAGGAGCAACAGAGACTGGAACAGAGGAGCAACAGAGACTGGAATATAGGAGCAACAGAGACTGGAACAGAGGAGCAACAGAGACTGGAACAGAGGAGCAACAGAGACTGGTACAGAGACTGGAACAGAGGAGCAACAGAGACTGGAACAGAGGAGCAACAGAGACTGGAACAGAGGAGCAACAGAGACTGGTGCAGAGGAGCAACAGAGACTGGAACAGAGGAGCAACATAGACTGGTACAGAGGAGCAACAGAGACTGGAACAGAGGAGCAACAGAGACTGGAACAGAGGAGCAACAGAGACTGGTACAGAGGAGCAACAGAGACTGGAACAGAGGAGCAACAGAGACTGGTACAGAGACTGGAACAGAGGAGCAACAGAGACTGGAACAGAGGAGCAACAGAGACTGGTACAGAGGAGCAACATAGACTGGAACACAGGAGCAACAGAGACTGGTACAGAGGAGCAACAGAGACTGGTACAGAGACTGGAACAGAGGAGCAACAGAGACTGGTACAGAGGAGCAACAGAGACTGGTACAGAGACTGGAACAGAGGAGCAACAGAGACTGGTACAGAGGAGCAACATAGACTGGAACACAGGAGCAACAGAGACTGGAACAGAGGAGCAACAGAGACGGGTACAGAGACTAGGAGCAACAGAGACTGGTACAGAGGAGCAACATAGACTGGAACACAGGAGCAACAGAGACTGGAACAGAGGAGCAACAGAGACTGGTACAGAGACTGGAACAGAGGAGCAACAGAGACTGGTACAGAGGAGCAACATAGACTGGAACACAGGAGCAACAGAGACTGGAACAGAGGAGCAACAGAGACTGGTACAGAGGAACAACATAGACTGGAACACAGGAGCAACAGAGACTGGAACAGAGGAGCAACAGAGACTGGTACAGAGACTGGAACAGAGGAGCAACAGAGACTGGTACAGAGGAGCAACATAGACTGGAACACAGGAGCAACAGAGACTGGAACAGAGGAGCAACAGAGACTGGTACAGAGACTGGAACAGAGGAGCAACAGAGACTGGTACAGAGGAGCAACATAGACTGGAACACAGGAGCAACAGAGACTGGTACAGAGGAGAAACAGAGACTGGAACATAGGAGCAACAGTGACTGGAACAGAGGAGCAACAGAGACTGGAACAGAGGAGCAACAGAGACTGGAACAGAGGAGCAACAGAGACTGGAACAGAGGAGCAACAGAGACTGGAACAGAGGAGCAACAGAGACTGGAACAGAGGAGCAACAGAGACTGGAACAGAGGAGCAACAGAGACTGGTGCAGAGGAGCAACAGAGACTGGAACAGAGGAGCAACAGAGACTGGAACAGAGGAGCAACAGAGTCTGGAAGAAGATTTGGTGAAATGAAAAATTATGAGTAAATTGGGATATCTATTAGCTGCCTGAATCGATAATTATATTCTAACGGTTGTTATGAAAATTAAGAGCCAGATATTGATAATCTGTCCCTGGAATGACTCCATTTCTTCACCTAATATAAAGGTATGCTTAACAAGACCTGTGTTATTATTCAGATGTAGGCAGTAAATTTCGTATGAAAAAATGAACAACAAACAAACAGCGACTAACACATAAAATGGACATAGAGCGATTAAGACACAACCCGTCGTAACACATATTGAAATGCAACATTCCTCTCCCCCCACCCTTTGTTGATATCTTGTCAATAATGGCTGGCTGATTCTAATTCACACTGAAATCATATTGTATTTCATTTTGTGCAAGATAAACATTAAAATACATAATCCAGTAATATTGCATGATGATCGTATCATTTTCACCGCATATCATCAGCACTGTAATGGATATTGTTATTGCCTCATAGGCATTTTTTTTTTTTTTCTAATCCTCAATAATTTTTCTATTTTGTTGCAATACCGTCATTGCTCTTCGATGCAGATTGTTATCAGAAATTTATACTCGTGATTATAACTACTGTGGATAATGGGATAGGATAAGCCAAATTAATCGTAGTGAATTTCCTTATCTCTCTTGATACTCTTTGATAATGTTTGATTACCCAAGTTATGAAAGTAATAGGAGTGATTGTGAGTTTTATGAATGGATGAATGAATGAATGAATGAAGATAGTGGTCATAGTACGTATGGACACGAAACATGACGGCTGTTCTATTTCTTATTTCGAATGATAAGGTGAAGACAACGAAGAAAATGTAGGTTATACAGAATAAAATGAGTATTTTCTGATATAGTGATGAATGTAAGAATGTAAATGTAAATTGTACGGACGGACAAAGAAAACGGAGTAATTCCAGGTCCCATTCAAATCTCTAAATTTCTCAGAGATTATCCTGTTCACACCCATTCCTCCCCCCCTCCTCCCGCCTTCTCTCTCGTTCCCTC
>NW_028234425.1:32367867-32372867 GCF_977035675.1 Penaeus japonicus | reverse complement strand
TCACCTTTATCATTTGACGACTAAATTGAGGTGTTTTAACATCATACTTAATCAAGACTAAACTAATGACACATGTAATAGCTCACTAATTGGTGCCCCCTGTATGCAATAAGGACGCAACTTTATTCGTGCAAGTCCACTTAACTTCTTTTTTTTTATTCATATGGTCTTTAATTTATATAATTCTCTCAACATTCAAAAAAGATGTGATGATTCAAAACGTAAACGTAAATAGAAATAACATTTTAAACAAATGATAAATAAATCAAAAGAAATTAGGTATTTGAATCCTATTCGTCTTTTTATGATGGTTGCATGTTTTGCATCATTATTTTCATCATCATTTCATCACTATTGTTGCTCTTGTCATTGATTATTTTGATATCATTTTCATCATTACCATTATCATTGTTATTATCATTATCATTATCAGCATCACTATCATCATCATCCTCATAATGATAATGATGATATTAATAATATTGATAATAATCAAAGTAATAATGTAATATTGATGATAATAATGATGATAATGATAAAAAATAATAATGATAATGATGATGATAATTATAATGGTAATAATAATGATGACAATAATGAAAATAATAATGATAAAGATAATAACAATGATCATAGTAAATGTCATCATCATCATCATCATAATGATAACAACAACAACAAAAACATCAAAATGGTAATTATTTTCAATATAGTGATAATGACAAATATGATAATGATGATGACAGCAGCAAAAATGAGGATAATAAATGAGATGATTATGATGATGATAATGAAAATGCTAATACTGATGACGATAATAACAATCGGGATAATGGTAATAATAATGATGATGATAATCATGCCAAAAATAATTATAATGATGTCAACATTGACAATACTAATGGTGATAACAAAATCAATAATAATCATGATAGCAGTAATAACAGTACTAATGATAGTAGTACAGTAGTAGTAATAATGATTATATTGATAATATTAATCACTACCGCACAAACATTCAGTCACAAACAACTCGAAAGCACCCAGTCTCTTTCACTGTACAAACAGTCAGCCACAAACCACTCAAAGGCACCCAGTCTCTTTCACCATACAAACACTCAGTCACAAACAACTCGAAAGCACCCAGGCTCTTTCACCGTACAAACAGTTAGTCACAAACCATTCAAAAGTAACAAGTCTCTTTCACCGTACAAACAGTCAGTCACGAACCACCCTAAAGCACTCAGTCTCTTTCACTGTACAAACACTCAGTCACAAACCACTCAAAAGCACCCAGTCTTTTTCACCGCACAAACAGTCAGCCACAAACCACTCAAAAGCACCCAGTCTCTTCCACCGTACAAACAGTTAGTCACAAATCACCCAAAGACACCCAGTCCCTTCCACCGTACAAACAGTTAGTCACAAACCACTCAAAAGCACCCAGTCTCTTTCACCGCACAAACACTCAGTCACAAACCACTCAAAGGCACCCAGGCTCTTTCACCGCACAAACACTCAGTCACAAACCACTCAAAGGCACCCAGGCTCTTTCACCGTACAAACAGTTAGTCACAAACCACTCAAAAGCACCCAGTCTCTTTCACCGCACAAACAGTTAGTCACGAACCACCCTAAAGCACTCAGTCTCTTTCACTGTACAAACAGTCAGCCACAAACAACTCAAAAGCACCCAGTCTCTTCCACCGCACAAACAGTCAGCCACAAACCACTCAAAACCACCCAGTCTCTTTCACCGCACAAACAGTCAGCCACAAACCACTCAAAAGCACCCAGTCTTTTTCACCGTACAAACACTCAGTCACAAACTACTCAAAAACACCCAATCATTTCCACCGTACAAACAGTCAGTAACAAACCACTCAAAAGCACCCAGTCTCTTTCACTGTACAAACAGTCAGCCACAAACCACTCAAAGGCACCCAATCCTTTTCACCGTACAAACACAGTTAGTCACAAACCACCCCAAAAACACACAGTCCTTCCCACCGTACAAACAATCAGTCACAAACCACCCCAAAAACACACAGTCCTTCCCACCGTACAAACAATCAGTCACAAACCACCCCAAAAACACACAGTCCTTCCCACCGTACAAACAGTCAGTCACAAACCACCCCAAAAACACACAGTCCTTCCCACCGTACAAACAGTCAGTCACAAACCACCCCAAAAACACACAGTCCTTCCCACCGTACAAACAGTCAGTCACAAACCACCCCAAAAACACACAGACCTTCCCACCGTATAAACAGTCAGTCAACAACACACACACACACACGCTAGAGAAGCAGCGAAGCCCCGACGTCACATGAGAAATACGTCTCGTGGCTTTCCCTCCCGTACCTTGACTCCCGCCGAAGCACGTGTCACCCCACGACGACAGAGGGAAGGTGACGGATCTTGAGGCATTCCGTGCCTTACATGCCAATCTCCCGTGGCTTCCCGTGCCTCCTCCGTTCCCTTAATCTTGCCGCCGGAGCATAAGTCCCTCCAGCCGTGCATGCCATCACGATCTGACTTATTCCTTGGGAGAGAGTGCTGTCTGATGACCTCGTTGCAACTGGAGCATTAGGACGTGTTTCAACGTGTTTCAGCTGTTGCCATTTTTAGGATTGCTCAGCTGTTTGTCTTCTGTTCGGTTGAGATATATATGTATATGTACACAAACGCACACACCAAACCACCTACCCATACACACACATTTATATATATCTTTCTATCTCTCTATCCATCTATTGACCCACCCTCCTCTCTCTCTCTCTCTCTCTCTCTCTCTATCTATCTATCTATCTATCTATCTATCTCTATTTCTCTATCCATCTATCTATCTACCTATCTATCTATCTGGCTGTGTGTGTGTATGTGTGTGTATATCCATGTGTTTGTGTGTCAATGTGTGTGTGTGTGTGTGTACACATACACATACAAACACACACACACACAAGTGATATTAATCCTTGATATCATCAAATGCCTGAAAACCTCAAAGCAATGCTTGAAATAAAGACGAGTAGCTTGGGTAATCCCATTCATTCTTTAATGAGTCATGTTGGAGCGGATTAATTAGCTCTCTGATCAACTTGACTTTTATCGCCTTCGCCGTGTCCTTATTTGAGCCTAAGAAGGAAGGTAAAGAGAGCGGCGACAGGACAGCGAGGCCTTTTCTCTCGCTGGTGATCTTCGCTTCCCTTGCTGCTGCGTCGATTAGGAGGGCGGGGGAGAAAGAGGGAGGCGGGGAGAGAGAGAGAGAAAGAGAAGGAGGGAGGGATGGAGGGCGAGAGAGAGAGAATGAGAGGGAGGGAGGGATGGAGGGCTAGAGAGAGAGAGAGAGAGAGAGAGAGAGAGAGAGAGAGAGAGAGAGAGAGAGAGAGAGAGAGAGAGAGAGAGAGAGAGAGAGAGAGAGAGAGAGAGAGAGGGAAAGGGAGGGAGGGAGGGAGGGAGAGAGAGAGCAAGAGCGAAAGAGAATGAGAGATAGAGGGACGGAGAGATAGACAGATTAATGGATATAGAGATGGATAGACCAAGAGAGGGAAAGAGAGAACGCCAAGAGATGGTTCTAAGTCTTTTCCCCAACATTTCTTCCCTCCAGGTTTTGACCTATTAACTCTTCTTTATTCCTTCCCATTAACTCCCTTTTTCTCTTCCTCCCTTCCCTCTTTTCTCCTCCCCCACCCACTTACTTTTTTCACTTCCCTCCTTCCTCCATTTCTTTGATATCATCTTCTCTTCCTCCTTCCTTTCCCTATCCATTTTCATTCTCCCTTTCTCTCTCCTCTCTTTACCTTTTTCTTTCCTTCCCTTTTTCCACTCTCCCCCTTCCCTTCCCCTTTTCTCTCCCTCTTCCCTCTTTCCCTTTTCTTCTCTCCTCTCTCTTTCCTGCTTTTCTCCCTCCCCCATCCTCTCCTTCTCTCAAACTTTCCTCGTTCTCTTCCCCTCCCCATCCCCTTCCTCTTTTCCCCTTTCCTCCTTTCCTCACACCCTTCCCTCTCCCATCCCCTCCCTCCGTCACCCTTTCCTCCCTCCCGCAAAAACACACACAAAAACAACACAACAACATACAAACATATAATTAATCCGCAGTACACACTCACGCCGCACATCCCGCACCCAAGCACCGCACCCCTTCCTCTTTCATTTCTTTCTCCCATCCCCTCCCTCGCCTTTGATTTCCCTTCCCCTCCCTCCCCTCTCCTCCTTTCCTCTCCTTTCCTACTTCCCCCTTCCCTTTTCCCTCCTTTCTTCCTTTTTTTTCCCTCCAATTGGCACCCCCCTTTTCCTTCTCTTCCCCCATCCTGTCCTTTCCCCATCCCTTTCCCTCCCCCTTCTCCTTAATCATCCCTTTCCTTTCGTCCTTACCTCCGTCCCTCCCTCCCTTCCTAATTTCCTCTCCTCTCCTTCCCTTCTTTTTCCTTTCCGTACGCCCTTCCCCCTTTCCTCTCCTCCCTTACCTCCTTTTCACTCATTCATTAAGCAACTGTTGGAGACTCACGTAGGCGAATTTACTCATCGCCGATTTCACTCATCCATTTATCAACCACTCTCGTAGGCGAATTTACTCATCGGCGATTTTACTCATCCATTCATAAACTGTTGGAGACTCACGTAAGCGAACTTACTCATTTGCGATTTCATTCATCCATTCATCAACTGTTCGAGACTCACGTAGGCGAACTTACCAATCGGCAAAGGAAGTCATTCATCAAAGATTTTACTTCTCCATTTAAGTAGTCACTCCTTACTGCTTTTACTCATCCATTCATCACCTCATTCATTCATCATAAGTGAAGTCACCCAGGTTAGAGCGTAATTAGGAAGGTTGTAAATAGAGTGAGCTGCCAACTAGGACTTCAGAATCGACAACATAAAAATGTAATTCATTCCAGGAACGGAAGTGTCGACGAAGAATAGCATATAATCTCAGAACAATAGTTATAATAATGCCATGATTGACAACGACAAAAAAAAAAAGATGAGAA
>NW_028234425.1:32306664-32311664 GCF_977035675.1 Penaeus japonicus | reverse complement strand
GCTTATAAGTAAACGGTTTAAGTGTTTTGTGAATATGATCGCATGGTCTTTGGCGCTTATGTTTTTTTTTTGTTTTTTTTTATTACCTATTAATATGAAAATTATGGCCGTTTATATTCCCGTGCAAATAAATGGATAGACGACAAACACGTGTGTACATACACGTGTGTATATCACGTGTGTATGTCTATGTGTGTGCATAAATGTGATATACATATATACATATATATATATATATATATATATATATATATATATATATATATATATATATATATGTGTGTGTGTGTGTGTGTGTGTGTGTGTGTGTGTGTGTGTGTGTGTGTGTGTGTGTGTGTGCGTGCGTGTATACGCATATGTCTATATACACATATACGTACCATACCTGAACACATACACTATACACTTTCATTAACAACAATGATGGTGTCCTCGCTGGTGTGATTTGTCCTGGGCGTATTATCCACCAGCACCCCATCTAAGGGCGTGACTCAGCGTAAGAAAGGAATATATATATATATCACCAGCGAGTTAGGAACCTCTTAATAATTCATCCCATTGGCAGCGGCGACCCAGCGAGCGTGAACAATTAACGGGTATCATTCTGTATCATTAACAATTACCAAGCATCATTTTGTGATGTTAGCGATGACTAAGTGTTTATGATCGTGTTCAGGGGGGGCGTTCTGTCTCTCTCTCTCTCTCTCTCTCTCTCTCTTTTCCTCTCTTCTCTCTCTCTTTCTTTTCCTATCTTTCTCTTTCTCTCTCTTTCTAGACTCTCTCTCTCTCTCCTCCTTTCTTTTTTTCTCTCTTTCTAGACCCTCTCTCTCTTTCCTTTCTTTTTTTTCTCTCTCTGTATCTCTCTCTCTCTCTCTCTTTCTCTCCCTCCCTCTCCCTCTCCCTCTCTCCCTCTCGTCCTCTGTCTTTTCTCTTTCTCTTCCTCTGTCTTCTCTCTCTCTCTCTTTCTTTCTTTCTCTCTCTCTTCATCTTTCTTTTCTCTCTCTCTTCATCTTTCTTTTCTCTCTTTCTCTCTCCCTCTCTCCTTCCCATTCTCCCCCTCTCTCTCTCTTTATTTCTCATTTTCTCTCTCTTTCTCTCCTTTCCATTATCCCCTTTGAATTATTGATTCTCATACCTCGGCTACCGGCTTCGGTTAGGGTTATCTCCGTTTAAAAGGTACATGTACAGTGAATTGTGTCATTAGAAAATAGGGGAAGGTCATTTGTGTGTCGTTAGCAGGGGGTCGTCTTGAGCTTATTGTCGTTGTCGTGTCGTTACCGGTTATTGGTCGTCCTCGTGGTCGTCTTCTTCGATTTTCGTCTTCTTCCTAGCGTTCGTTATTGTTCATCTTAGTTTTTTTTTTTATTGTGATTCTTATTTTCCTTGATTCTTTTTTTTTCCTTCTTTCTCTCTTGCTCGTGGGTGCTTTCTCTCTCTCTTTCTCTCTCTCTCTCTATCTAAATGTTTCTCTCACTGATCATTTGAACCAATTCTAACAGGAAACCAAATTCCACTCTTTTGTCTTTCCCTTCCCGACAAGAAAATTTAAACATCCCATCTTTCAGCTTCAATAATAAGCAAAGCTCGCCTCTCCAGCGACAACGACGAGCACGTAACATCTGCCATTATGAAAGGGGGTCTTTTCTCCCCCCCCCCCCCCCCCAAAAAAAAAAAAAAAAAAGACCCACATTCTCCGCGCTGGGTCTAATCCACAGCCTTCTTTTCTATTTCTTTTTCTTATGACTTGCACAGCCGAACATTTTTTTTTCTTTCTTCTTTCTTCTTCTTCATCACCTTTTTTTCTTCTTCTTCTTCCTAATCTGAGGGCATCGGGAGGCGTGGCCGCCAGGACCTCCTCCTCCTCCTCCTTCCTCCTCCTCCTCCTCGGCCGGGCCCATTCCTGAGAGGATCAGCCGCCGCGTTATGTCTTAATTGTGAGGAAGCAGCACCTCGAATCCGTCACGCTTTGGCCCGCCGCCTGCTGCTGGGTCTCTCTGGGCCTCGCTGGCGAATGAGGGGGAGAAATGAGAGCCGGGTAGATAGATAGATAGATGGAGGTGAGGAGGGGTGAAGAGGACGAAGGAGGGGGGGGGAGGAGAGTGTGAGGGAGGGAGGTTGAGAGAGAGAGAGAGAGAGAGAGAGAGAGAGAGAGAGAGAGAGAGAGAGAGAGAGAGAGAGAGAGAGAGAGAGAGAGAGAGAGAGGAGAGAGTTTCAGAGAGAAAAAAAAAACAGAAAGAAAAAGAGATCAACAGATAGAGAGAGAGAGACAGAGAGAGAGAAAGAGAGAGAGAGAGAGAGAGAAAGAGAGAGAGAAAGAGAGAGAGAGAGTCAAAAAGAGAAAGAGTTAGAAATAGATAAACAGAAAGAAAGAGAGAGAGAGAAAGAGAGGGAGGGGGGGGGAGATGATATGTGTTTGTGTGTGTGAATGTGTACCAACGTCATTACATAATTGGTATTACCTTCCTCTACCTGAATGCACCATCCATTCATAGTACTTTTAATCCGTCGTTACTGACTTGCCTCTGTACCGTAGCAGGGGATGTTAATGGTACAAATTAAGTTTTTTTTTTTACGTAGTTTAAAGCTTGTAGATTAACAATTTCTGAGCTTGTAAAACCTTGCATCCATCATCAGAATTTTTAGTGGAAAAAATTATGTGATGTCATCTCCATCATACTTACATATATATATATATATGTCATTTCCCGTTTACCGATTCTGTGTTTGTCGCCGTTCTTTTTCTCTCTTTCGCTTGTTCCTCTTTCTTCTTTGTCTTTCCTCTGGCGCTATGGTAGTGTACATAAGAAAGAAAAAAATATAGATAAAGAAATGGAAAAGTGTGTGTATGTGTGCGTGCGTGCGCGTGTGCGTGTGTGTGTGTGTGTGTGTGTGTGTCTGTATGTGTATGTATATATATTTATGTATGTGTATGTGTATGTGTGTTTATGTATATATATATATATATATATATATATATATATATATATTATATATATTTATATAGTGTGTCGTGTGTGTGTGTGTTGTTAGTGTGTGATATGTATTATATATATATATATATATATATATATATATATATATGTATATATATATATAATATATATGTGTGTGTGTGTTTGTGTGTATATATAAATATATATATATATATATTTATATTTATACATATGTATATGTATATGTATGTATGTATATATATATATATATATTCATTCATACACAATATATATATATATATATATATGTATATGTGATATATATATATACATATATATAATATATATATCCACTCTCCCCCCGCCTCTCCTTTTCTGTTTCTATCTATCTATCTATCGACCCCTCTCCCTCTCCCTCTCTTCCCCCCCCTCCCCTCCTCCTGGCGAAACCTTCCCCTAAAGAAAAAGAAAATAAAAGAAAAAAAGCCAAAGGAAACTCAACGTCTTCAGTCTTCTTGATTAAAAACGGAAGACAAATAAAAGCTTTAAGACGTGTGTGTGTCTCCGCTGAGGTCGTCGTCGTCATAGTCGTCGCTGATTCTTAACAAACTTGGATGGAAAAAAAAGGGGGAGGAAAGAGAGAGGGAGAGATGGGAAAGAGAGATGAGAGGGGAGGGGGAGGGGGAGAAGGAGAGGGTGAGGAAGGGGGGAGGGAGGGAGGGAGGAGAAAGAGAGAATGTGAAAAGTGTAATAACAATTTATCTCAGTAAGGAAGAGAGAGAAATAGAAAGAAAAAGAGAGGAGAGAGAGAAAGGGAGATAAAAAAAAAATATAATAACAATTCATCTATCTCTCTTACAGCCTCCATCCCCTACAGGCTGTAACATTTTTCAAGCAATAAAAATCATATATATTTCTGTCCTCTCTGCCTGAGTGTTATATCTAATGAGTGACTAATCCAAAAGAACCATATTTTTCCAAGTGACACTCGCCCTGCCTTCGCTCGTGTCACAAAACTTCGTCCCCATCTCAGAAAGGTTCGTTCTTGGTGAGCGGTCGGGCTGGTCCGTAAATTTCCTTGGCGTAAGACCGTGTTTGTTGCTCCAACTTTGTGCTCCTGGTTGAAGCAACATTCATTTTTTTCGTTTTTTTTTTTTTTTTTTTAACCTTTTCCTTCCCTTTCTCTCTCTCTCTCTCTCTCTCTCTCTCTCTCTCTCTCTCTCTCTCTCTCTCCTCGATACCCTGCCCCCCCCCACCCCCACTACTACCCCCTCCTAACCTTTCCCTGCCCCCTTTTGCCTCTGATAATTACCAAGGGCGCCCCCTCCCCTCATTCCCTTCCCCCACCACTGCCCCCTCCCTCTACTACCCCTACCCCCCTCCTTTTTTGTCAGTGGGATATTGTAATAGTCGTAGGGGTAATTACCTTTTTTGATAATTAGCTTTTTTAATTAGGCACACGAGCCATCAGATTCTGTGATTATTAATTAGGAAGAGGCGAGTTAGAGGGAGGGGGGTAGAGGGTGGAGTGGGGGTAAGGATGGAGGGTTAAGAAGGGTGGGGGGTGGGTGGGGGGGGCAAGGATCCAGAGTGAAGGGAGGAAAAACAGGGAGGGTGAGGGACGAATACTTACGGTATACGCTAAGGGGGAAAAAATATATATTAGAGTATAAATCCTATTTAAAAAAATATACATTTAAAGATATACATTGAAGTACATATTGTTTAGAAAGTATAGGATAAAAAAAGTATACATTAGAATATAGATCATATTTAAATGATATACATTTAAAAATATATATCAAGGAAAATCCGGGAGGGGGAAGGGCGTACGCTTCGGGTATACATCAGGGGAAAAGAATACACTAAAAGCATACATTAGGTATACATTGAAAAGTATACATCAAGTGAGTGGGGCGATTACTTAGGATTTACATAGAGAGAGAGAGAGAGAGAGAGAGAGAGAGAGAGAGAGAGAGAGAGAGAGAGAGAGAGAGAGAGAGAGAGAGAGAGAGAGAGAGAGAGAGAGAGAGAGAGAGAGAGAGAGAGAGAGAGAGAGAGAGAAAG
>NW_028234425.1:32299164-32301664 GCF_977035675.1 Penaeus japonicus | reverse complement strand
GATAATATCAAAAGTAATAATAAAAGGTTAATACTATTATTGATGGTAATAACAGAATAAAACAATGACAATAATGATAATAGAAATGATAATAACGGTAATCATAATAATGATGATAAAATAATAAAATAATAATAATAATAAAAACAATAACAATAATAATAATAATAGCAGTACTGATACTAATAATAATGATAGTAATAATGATGATGATGACAATAATAATATAATGAAAATAAGAATGACAATAATAATAATGATATTGATAACAATAATAATAATGATAATAACAATCGCAATGATAATAATGGCAATAGTAATAATGATAATAATAATAATAATAATAATAATAATGATAATAATAATAATGAAAATAATAATAATAATAATAATAATAATGAAAATAATAATAATAATAATAATAATAACAATAATGACAGTGATAATGATAATGATAATAATGATAATAATAATAATAATAATATTATTATTATTATTATTATTATTAATAATGATAATAATAACAACAATAACAATAACAATAACAATAACAATAATGATAATGATAATAATAACAATAATGATAATGATAATAACAATAATAAGGATAATGATAATGATGACAATAGGATCAGCTACAACAGTAATAACATTGATAATGATAATGAAGATAATGATGAGATAAAGAAATAGAAATATAGAAGAAAAGGAAAATGATAATAACAATTACAATAATACTGATAATGATAGTGAAGTTAATGATAATGACAGCAATTATAATGATAAGGATAGCAGTACTGGCAATTAAAATCAAGTGATATCATAATACTGATATCAATGGCTGGAGGCAGCGATGGATTAATCAGTAATGACAATTATAATTTGTGTTGAATCATTAGCAAAACAAATATTTGTAACGATAAAGATTGCAATATGTGACAGTAACGAAAAAGTCGTCGTCATTTTCATCATTGTCATTCTCAGTATGGTCATCTTCATCATTGCCATCATTAAATACGTCTTAATATATCTACCAGTATATATTATATATATATATACGTATATATACATATATATATACATATATGCATACATATATATAACACCATTATCAGAAACATCGCCCAGTTATATAAACCAATATTTTTTTTCAATCATCGTTAAAAATAGTTATCAACATGAACACCAAAAAATCGAAGAGAAATATTGCTTCATATCACCAACGTTATCTTCAGTTCCTTCAACCCAAAGACTAGCAACAGATAAACAAGGGAAGAGAAGCTGATCCAAGAGGGAACCAACTAGGCAGGGTCTGCAATAAACCAGCATCCACGCTAATGTGAATGTTACGGTAATTAAAAACGGAATAATGTCTCGCAACGGCCCGGGCCATCCATTCGTCAGCATCACGGATGTTGCGCTGGCGTCCTGGCTAATTCGATCACACACGCAGTCACGCCACAGCCGTCTTGCAGCTATGACAAACGCAACTTCTAACGGCCGCGGTATCCAGTGCAGCGCTTTTGTGAGGGCGCTACAGGTGACTAATGCAGCCATGATTCAGGCTCTGCAACAAGGGCAGCGCCAGCAACAGTAGCAGTAGATGAGATCAGGGAACGTCACCATTAACAACAACTAGAAGGCGTCGAGACCGCACCTGCAACTATATAGCCAGGGTGTCTCGCTTTGCTCGCTCGCTCGCTCTCTCTCTCTCTCTCTCTCTCTCTCTCTCTCTCTCTCTCTCTCTCTCTCTCTCTCTCTCTCTCTCTCTCTCTCTCTCTCTCTCTCTCTCTTCCCGTCCGTCTATCTCTGTCTCTCTCTCTCTCTCTCTCGCTCTTTCTCCTCCTCGTCCTCTCTCCATTTCTGCACACGCTTCTCCCGCCGACGCTTGGCAACCGCGCAAAATGGCTCCATCCTGCGGAGCCGCTTTGTCGTGGCTCAATGTGTGTTTAGTCATCAAGTGGAGGCTCCACAATTGCCACAGAAATAAACGCCGCTGACTCCTCGATAAATCACCGGGAGTTACCTCCTGAATGTCGCCTGCTGGGATCACGCAACCGAGATGCCGATTTTTCACAGTGTTGCCACGCGGGGAGGGACACATTAGTAGATAAAAAAACATTTTCCCTCGCGCCAGTACATGCACATTTGTTTTCATATTTTGGCCTCATTCTTCCCACCCTTATCGGCGCTATCTGACGTCGCGACGATGCCTGAAGAGACCTAATTGAATAGGATCAATAATAACGTCCGCTTATCCGCCCCCCTCAAAGACAGAACCTCAGTAAAGACTTTATAGGGCGACGGGTTCTGGCAAGTGGCGGACATGGCGAGCGTTACGACCCGGACAGACAGGCGGTGTTGAGGCGCCGGGGACACAGGTGCGCGACCTCCGCTCCTCCGCTCCTCTGCCGGGCCTCTAACGATCTGGCCGTCCAGCTTCCCTTTTCTAATGTTAGCTTATGTTTGGGACAATGGCACTAGGGGTGATATTAAGAAG
>NW_028234425.1:32286664-32289164 GCF_977035675.1 Penaeus japonicus | reverse complement strand
TCTCTCTCTCTCCCTCACACTCATTCGCAAACGAGTGCTTTGGAAAACCTTCATATGATTCCCCAGCTCGAGATAGAATCGGGAAGCGATCGAGAAAGTATTCAATCCCCTTCGCGGAAATCGAATGAATTTTCCCCGATCGAGACGCCATATTTATCATCCAAATAAGAAGAGAAAAAAAAAGGAAATGAATGAAAGAGAGATGCATTAGCCTCAACCCCCCTCCCCCTCCCCCCTCCCCCTTTCCCCTTCCCCCGCCCCCGAAATTCATTTGCCCCCAATATGACTTCATTTCCATAAAACTCCGATTAATCTAAAGATTCAGCCGCCGCATTCAAAAAAAAAAAAAAAAAAAAAAAAAAAAAAATCCATTTCCAATCCACTGTTGCTGATCCTTCGGCTGTTCCCCCCCCCGCCCCCCCACTCCTCACTCCTGTGTTAACTAGGTCTCCCTCGCCACCTCCTCTTCCTCTTCTCTTCCTCTTCTCTTTCTCTTCTCTTCCCCTTCTCTTCTTCTTCTCTTCTTATTCTCTTCCTCTTCTCTTCCCCTTCTCTTCCTCTTCCCTTCCTCTTCTCTTCCTCTTCTCTTCCTCTTCTCTTCTTCTCTTCCTCTTCTCTTCCTCTTCTCTTCCTCTTCTCTTCCTCTTCTCTTCCCCTTCTCTTCTTCTCTTCTTCTTCTCTTCTTTTTCTCTTCCTCTTCTCTTCTTCTTCTCTTCTTCTTCTCTTCCTCTTCTCTTCCTCTTCTCTTTCTCTTCTCTTCTTCTTCTCTTCCTCTTCTCTTCCTCTTCTCTTCCTCTTCTCTTCCTCTTCTCTTCCTCTTCTCTTCCTCTTCTCTTCCTCTTCTCTTCCTCTTCTCTTCCCCTTCTCTTCCTCTTCTCTTCCTCTTCTCTTCCCCTTCTCTTCCTCTTCTCTTCCTCTTCTCTTCCCCTTCTCTTCCTCTTCTCTTCCCCTTCTCTTCCTCTTCTCTTCCTCTTCTCTTCCTCTTCTCTTCCCCTTCTCTTCCTCTTCTCTTCCTCTTCCTCTTTATCCCCTCTTCTCTTCCCCTTCTCCTCCTCTTTTCTTCCTCTTTATCCCCTCTTCTCTTCCCCTTCTCCTCCTCTTCTCTTCCTCTTCCTCTTTCTTCTTCTTCTCTCTTCCTCCTTCTCTCTTCCTCTTCTCTTCTCTTCCTCTTCTCTTCCTCTTCTCTTCCTCTTCTCTTCCTCTTTTCTTCCTCTTCTCTTCCTCTTCTCTTCCTCTTCTCTTCCTCTTCTCTTCCTCTTCTCTTCCTCTTCTCTTCCTCTTCTCTTCCTCTTCTCTTCCTCTTCTCTTCCTCTTCTCTTCCTCTTCTCTTCCTCTTCTCTTCCCCTTCTCTTCCTCTTCTCTTCCTCTTCTCTTCCTCTTCTCTTCCCTTCTCTTCCTCTTCCTCTTCTCTTCCTCTTCTCTTCCTCTTCTCTTCCTCTTCTCTTCCTCTTCTCTTCCTCTTCTCTTCCTCTTCTCTTCCTCTTCTCTTCCTCTTCTCTTCCTCTTCTCTTCCTCTTCTCTTCCTCTTCTCTTCCTCTTCTCTTCCTCTTCTCTTCCCTTCTCTTCCTTTACCTCTTCCTCTTCTCTTCCCTTCTCTTCCTCTTCTCTTCCCCTTCTCTTCCTCTTCTCTTCCTCTTCTCTTCCTCTTCTCTTCCTCTTCTCTTCCTCTTCTCTTCCTCTTCTCTTCCTCTTCTCTTCCTCTTCTCTTCCCCTTCTCTTCCTCTTCTCTTCCTCTTCTCTTCCTCTTCTCTTCCTCTTCTCTTCCTCTTCTCTTCCTCTTCTCTTCCTCTTCTCTTCCTCTTCTCTTCCTCTTCTCTTCCTCTTCTCTTCCTCTTCTCTTCCCTTTCTCTTCCTCTTCCCTTCTTCTTCTCTTCCTCTTCTCTTCCTCTTCTCTTCCTCTTCTCTTCCTCTTCTCTTCCTCTTCTCTTCCTCTTTATTCCCTCTTCTCTTCCTCTTCTCTTCCTCTTCCTCCTTTCCCCTCTTCTCTTCCTCTTCTCTTCCCCTGTTCTTCCTCTTCCACCTCTTCTCTTCCTCTTCCTCCTCTTCTCTTCCTTTACCTTTCTTCTCTTCCTCTTCTCTTCCTCTTCTCTTCCCCTGTTCTTCCTCTTCCCCCTCTTCTCTTCCCTTCTCTTCCTCTTCCTCTTCTCTTCCCTTCTCTTCCTCTTCCTCTTCTCTTCCCTTCTCTTCCTCTTCTCTTCCCTTCTCTTCCTCTTCCTCTTCTCTTCCCTTCTCTCCCTCTTTTCTTCCTCTTCTCTTCCCTTCTCTTCCTTTACCTCTTCCTCTTCTCTTCCCTTCTCTTCCTCTTCCTCTTCTCTTCCCTTCTCTTCCTCTTCTCTGCTCTTCTCTTCTCGTTTGCTTCTCTTCCCTTCTCTTCCTCTTCTCTTCCCCTTCTTCTCTTTCTTCCTCTTTATCTCCTCTTCTCTTCCTCTTCTCTTCCTCTTCTCTTCCTCTTTCTTCTTCTCTTCCTCTTCCTCTTCTCTCCCTTTTCTTCCTCTTCTCT
>NW_028234425.1:32262674-32267674 GCF_977035675.1 Penaeus japonicus | reverse complement strand
AGGAGATATATGAGAAGCTGGGTACGAAAGAGGGGAAAACATGGTGTATAGAGTGGCAAAGCAGAGGGATAGAGAAGCAAAGGACGTACAACAAATCAGGCTGATAAAGGACGCTGAGGATAGAGTGTTGACCACCGAGGAGGAGGTGCTGCAGAGATGGAAAGACTACTTTGAAGGCCTGATGAATGTTGAAAACCCCAGGGAAATGAGAGAGAAAAATGGGGTGATGGCAGAAGTAATGGTAGCAGGAATAACACAGGACGGGGTAAACAAGGCACTAAAAAAATGAAGAGAGGCAAAGCTTTAGGACCAGATAACATTCCTATAGAAGCATGGATAAGCCTAGAAAAAGCAGGGGTTGGATACTTAGCATCCCTATTCAACAAAATCCTTGCAGGAGAGAGAATGCCAGATGAGTGGAGAAAGAGCACATTGATACCCATTTACAAGAACAAAGGAGATGCACAGGATTGCGGTAACTACCGGGGCATCAAACAATGAAGTTGTAGGGAAGGGTGATAGACACAAGGCTAAGGAGCTGCTGCAGAATCTGTGATGAACAGTTTGGTTTTATGCCAGGGAGAAGTACCACAGATGCCATCTTTGCACTGCGAATGTTGATGGAGAAGTACAGAGAGGGACAAAAACAACTGGATTGTGTGTTCATTGATCTGGAGAAGGCATATGATAGAGTACCAAGAGAAGAATTGTGGTACTGCATGCGGGAATCATCGATACCGGAAGTGTGTGTAAGGGTGGTGCAAGTGAGAAGTTCAGTGGGTACCACAGAAGGGTTTAAGGTGGAAGTTGGATTACATCAGGGGTCAGCCCTGAACCCGTTCTTGTTTGCTGTTATCATGGATAAGTTAGCTGATGGGCTTAGGAAAGAAGCGCCGTGGTCTATGATGTTTGCAGACGATGTTGGGCTATGTAGCGAAGAAGAGAAGAAGTAGAGGAAGATCTGGAAAGGTGGAGACATGCACTGGAGAGGCGTGGCATGAAAGTCAGCAGAAGGAAGACTGAGTATCTCTGTGTTGAAATGCAAGGGAAAGAGATCAAGAAAGTGAGTGAATTTAAGTATCTGAGTTCAACAGTAGACTGTGAAGGATCTAGCAATGCTGAAGTTAAAAGGAGAATACAGGCAGGCCGGAATGGGTGGTGAAAAGTGACGGGAGTTTTGTATGACAGGAAGATGCCAATAGGAGTGAAGGGGAAAATCTATAGGACGTGTGTAAGACCAGCAATGCTATATGGCATGGAGACAGTGCCAGTAACAAAGTTACAAGAGGCAAAGATGGTGGTGGCAGAGATGCGAATGTTGAGATTCACTCTAGGTCTTACACGGAAAAACAGAACAAGGAATGAGACAGTGAAGGATATGCTAGCTACAAGAAGGCTTGGGGAGAAGTTAAGAGAGTGGAGACTGAGATGGTTTGGGCACGTGAAGAGAAGGGAAGAGAACTTCGTTGGCCGAAGAATGCTGCAGATGGCACCACCAGGAAAGAGACGTAAAGGCAGACCGAAAAGGCGTTTTATGGACAACATCAGAGAAGATATGATGCAAGTAGGTGCTGCGGAGGAGGACACACAAGATAGAAAGAGATGGAGAAAGTTGACGCGCTGTGGCGACCCCTGATACAGGGATAAGCCGAAAGACAAAGAAGAAGAAGGTCATCATTATTATGATTATTAGGAAAATGATTGCTTTCATTCAGCATTATCGGCATTGTTATCATCGTTATACTACTTTCATCTCTGTTATCTTTATTGTTAATATTGTCATTATATACGTAACAATTATCGCCGTTATTATCATCATCATTAATGAAATTATTCTTGTTATCGTTATCATTATTACGAATATCATCATTATCATTATAATTGCTACTATTATTATTATCATCATCATTATAATAACTATTATCATTATTATTATCATCATCATTATCATCATTTTTATCATTATCAACATCATAATTATTGTTATTCTTATTATCATTACCATTATCATCACTATCATTATCAATTATCATTATTATCTTCATCCTATTCATCCTATCAAGTTTCATTCAATTTATTCTATTACTTAACCCGTTAATAACAATACTAACGATATCTTCGCCTTTTTGTCACTGCGAGTAGCAGTTGTAAAAGCATTAGTTGCTGTATCATGTTATTATTTTTTGTTGTCATTAATAGAGCATTATCATTCTCATGATCATGTCATTGTGATTATTTATTTTTTATTATTGTGATTAATATCAACACTTGCAGTAATAGTAGCAGTAGTAGTAGTTGTTGTAGTAGTAGTAGTAATAGTAGTAGTAGTAGTAGTTGTAGTAATAGTGGTAGTAATAGTAATAGTAGTAGTTGTAGTAGTAATAGTAGTAGTAGTAATAGTAGTAGTTGTAGTAATAGTAGTAGTAGTAGTAATAGTAGTAGTAGTAGTAATAGTAGTAGTTATAGTAGTAGCAGTTATAGTAGTAGTAGTAATAGTAGTAGTAGTAATAGTAGTAATAGTAGTAGTAGTAGTAATAATAGTAGTAGTAGTAGTAATAGTAATAGTAGTAGTTATAGTAGTAGTAATAGTAGTAGTAGTAGTAATAGTAGTAGTAGTAATAGTAGTAGTTATAGTAGTAGTAGTAGTAGTAATAGTAATAGTAGTAGGTATAGTAGTAGTAGTAGTAATAGTAGTAGTTATAGTAGTAGTAGTAGTAATAGTAATAGTAGTAGTTATAGTAGTAGTAGTAGTAGTAATAGTAATAGTAGTAGTAGTAGTAATAGTAGTAGTAGTAGTAGTAGCATACGCAGCTGCTCTAACAGTCGCAAGAATATTAACGCTATAAAAATATAGTGGGACCTGTTTGCATAACATGCTCGCTCCTCAGATAGACTACCTTCCATTGTTATTATTATTTTTTTAAATCCTGCCTTCCTGTAAAGCCAGCTAGCTACAAGAGGGTTAAAACCCCTCTCAGATAAAAGAGACAACGGAACCCCATGCAGCCTATACAGTTATAACACATGGAATCATCGACGGACCTTCCAGATGAGAGGAGTCCGAAACATCGCGCAGAGTGAATATCAAAACGCTCTAACCACTATCATCAGCTCTGACAACTCGCATTGTCCGACGCACTGCAACGCGTGAAATTGATTTGATTGACCAACAGGGAATCAAGTCAACGTAATAAAGAAGACGCCAAGACAAGAGGAATGACTCATGGCGTTAATATCTCCTTTATCTCACGCCTTGCGGTGGGAGGTAGAGGTTGGAAAGGAAACAGGAGCATCGAAATAGTCTTCACAAACAGGAAAATACTGATGCTATAGCCCTTTGCTACCGTTGGATGTGGAAGGTTTACCAAGCTACCGCTCATGTGGATTCTCCTTTGGTATTGGTCACGCAATGAAATGCAAGAAAGTTTTTTGTATTCGTCATGGTGAAGTGCGAGATGTAACAGCCAAAATGATGCAAGAAATTTGTCATGACGTTATAGGAAAGCCAGTTTGACCTATCAAATGAGCAACTCATCAGATGAGGCAAGAGTTGACATTAGTGAAATAAAACACAGACACAATGAGAACGTAAAAGAAGTCATAACGTCCTGCAGACTTCCAGTTCGGACGAGGAAAACCAAAACGGATCCATTTTGGCTTTACATCCGAATCTTCGAACCTGTGTTTCCATGTCAACTTTGGCGGCAGCTCGTGAGCGAAATGGAAACAAAGTGATTGAGCATACCAGAATGAATCCAAATTACTTCTTACAACTCCAGGAGGAATGAAACCCGCAGGCCAAACCTTTCCATACAAGGCTAACTGAAATCCCGTCAGAGAGAGAGAGAGAGAAAGAGAGAGAGAGAGAGAGAGAGAGAGAGAGAGAGAGAGAGAGAGAGAGAGAGAGAGAGAGAGAGAGAGAGAGAGAGAGAGAGAGAGAGAGAGAGAGAGAGAGAGAGAGAGAGAGAGACCAACAAAGAACCAACACCCAAGCTATATAGCTATTCGAATGAGGTGACACTTACCGCCCTCGCTTCTCCTGGCTGCTTTGCTTTGTCTGAGAGGAACTCGATCATCAAGCTTTGAGGCTACCTCTTGCTATGGAAGTATCTATGAACTAGCGATAGCCGAGAGTCACGTAAGAACGAAAGTGAACATGGGGAGGAGGATAATGTAATGTGCAGGTTCTTAGAAGTAGAGGGAAGTATAGGCATGGCTGTAGGGCAAGGGTTATAGTCCATTTATAAAAGAAATAATAGGAGTAGTACTAATGATAGGAATGTTTGTTATTGATATTCTGATCATCACTGTGATTAATGTTCTAGCATATCTATGGTTATGCAATTATTTTATCGCCATTGCAGCTATCACAGAAATCGTTACCATCATCATTACCATTATTGATAGTGTTATTATCCTGAATACTATTAGCGTATCCACCTATTTAATTTTTTTTTCTTTCGTCTAATTTCTTTTTTTGACGCCATCTTGATGCCAAGTGCATTGCAATAATACGTTGCTGTTGTTTCTCTATTTTCCTTCGGATTCTGATGTCTCTCTATTCATGTAATCATTCATCTGTTTTCTTTCGCTCTTCTTCCTTCCTTCCTTCCTTCCTTCCTCCCCTCACCCCCGTCTCCCCCCTTTTGACAACCTCCCGCACCCTTTTTGACAACTCTCGTATCCATTTTGACAACCTCCATCCCCTTTTTGACAACCTTTTTTTACCCCTTCTGACAACTCTCCTCACCCGTTTTAACACCACCCCCCTCCCCTCCTGCTTTTGACAACCCTTGACCTCTCCTTCTTCGTCTTTCCTCCTTTTTTTCCCCCTCCCCCCCTTCTCTCACCTCCGTTCCTCCCTTCTCCTCTCTTCCCTCCGTCACCTGTTCTCCTTGGTGTTGTCCAAGCCTTTTTATCTGATTTTTTTTTTTTTTTTTTTTTTTTTTAGAGCTTTCTCTTTTCCATCCTTATTCATTTTATCGTAAACTCCTTCTTTT
>NW_028234425.1:32247674-32250174 GCF_977035675.1 Penaeus japonicus | reverse complement strand
CATGATATACCGAAGTGAATTACTGATACTAGCTTCGATAATATTGTTAGGCTGATGGTGAGTGTGATGTTTATGTTGATTCTGTTCTTTTCCTTTATTTTTTATTGATGGTAAACAAGCTCGTGGTGTTGCTTGTAATGCTCACTGTTTATTTACCTTCTTTTTTTTCTTTTTGACTTGGTTGGAATATTTATATATATGTATATATGTATATATATATACACACACACACACATATATATATATATATATATATATATATATATATACATATATATATATATATATATACATATATATATGCATATATATACATATATATATATATATATATATATATATATATATATATATATATATATGTGTGTGTGTGTGTGTGTGTGTGTGTGTGTGTGTGTGTGTGTGTGTGTGTGTGTGTGTGTGTGTGTATATATATATATATAATGTATATATATATATATATATATTATATATATATATATATATATATATATATATTTAGACACACATATATGTATAAGTGTGTGTGTGATTTTTTTCTATTTTGTCGATCCTTTGTCTGTTATCTTTCCACTTCTATTTCTGCTTATTTGTTTCCTCAGCATCTTTCAGCATCATCATCCTCATCATCTCCTCCAGCAAGTTATCCTTGACACATTCTTCCTCTTCCTCTTCCCATCTTTCTATCTAATCTATCTATTCTCTCTCACTCTCTCTCTCTCTCTCTCTCTCTCTCTCTCTCTCTCTCTCTCTCTCTCTCTCTCTCTCTCTCTCTCTCTCTCTCTCTCTCTCTCTCTCTCTCTCTCTCTCTCTCTCTCTCTCTCCCTCCCTCCCTCCCTCCCTCTCTTTTTCCATTTCCCTTTCTCTTCATCTATCTATCTATCTATTTCCCTCGTATCTTCCTCTGTGTACAATTCTTATGCACAAGATTTGTTTGTGTGTGTCTGCACATGTACGTACCAGATTGTCGGCATGATCGTCTGTGCACGTGTGAGTACTTACGCATGCACGTCCGTATGCATTTATGAACGAGTGCATGTGAGCGTGAGCAGAGCATGATCGTCCAAGACAGTGCAACCACGAGCAAACGCCCCCCCCTCCTACCCACCCCCCACCGAGAGCATAATGTAAACACACGAGCACACACACAAGGGCTCGACCGACGGAAGCAGCAGGTGGTCATGGCACCTGAGACGCCACCTCGCCACCTGATGACAATGGCAAAACCTCGGCAATTACTTTCCAGTCAATCAGGGCGCATTACACGAGTGGGTAAGCATCCCCCCCACCCCCACCCCCTCTCGTCATCTGCATATTTTTGGTAGGTTCGTGTTCTAGTTTTTTTTTTTTTTTTTTTTTTTTTTTTTGGGAGGGGGTTGTCTGTTTGTCTGTGCACTTTTATTTGTCTGTTATTGTGTGTGGGTTTGTTTTGATTATGGGTTTGGGTGCTTGTTTTTTTTGTTTTTTTGTTTTTTTGTGTTTGTCTGTGCGTTCTTCTTTTCTGTTTGATTGTGGGTTTGTCTGTTCTCTGTGTTCTTCTGTCTATCTAACATACATGTTTGTTTCCATCCATTTATCTATCTGTCTATCATCCAGCTCTTCTGACCCCCCCCCAAAAAAAAAAAAAAATAAAATAATAAAATAAAATAATAGTAATAAATAAATAAATAAATAAGTAAATAAAAAAATAAAAAAGTTACCCCTTATCCACTACTGCCCCTCCCCTCTATATCCCTTACCTAATCCCCCCCCCCTCACCCTCATTTCATTCCACTTAATGCCTAATCGTAAGGCAGATACTTATCTATAATACCCCCCCCCCACCACACACAACTCCCAGGTGCAGTGCCATCCTCTCCTACCCTACCTCCCCTCCTCTCCCCCCTACCCTGTGTACCCTCTCCCCTCTTCCTCCTCCCTACCCGATCCCTCCTCCCCCCACCCCTCCTGCGTTCCATCTTCACCTTGTTTCCTATATAGGTTTGTGATAACAGGTAATTAGAGTGTTGTCCTGATACGCACGGGGGAGGGGGGGAGGGGGGAGTTAATGGGCAGGAAAGAGGCGAGGATATTGAGGGGCGAAAGAGGGAGAAAATGGGGAGGGGTGATAAAGGGAGAGGAGGAGGGGAGAGGGTGATAAAGGGAGGGAAGGAGGGGAGGGGTTAAAGGGGGAGGGGAAGAGGGTATCAGGGGGGGAGGGAGAAAAGGATGATAGGGAGGGGAGGAGGGGAAGGGGTAAGAGGGAGGAGGGGAGGGGGAAGAGGGAGGAGGGGAGGGGGAAGAGGAAGGATGGGAAGGGGAAGGGGTAAGAGGAAGGAGGGGAGGAGGTACGTAAAGGGGGTGAAGGAGGATTAGGTAAGGAGAAAGAGGTAAAAGAGAAGGAAGAGGAGAGGAAAGGCGAACGGAAAGGATAAAAGGAAGGCAAAGAGGGAAGAGGCTAAAGAGGGAAGGAGAAAAAAAGAGTAGCAGGGTAGGGGTAGGAAGGATAAAGGGGTTGAGG
>NW_028234425.1:32226432-32227574 GCF_977035675.1 Penaeus japonicus | reverse complement strand
AATTAATTTTGCTGTTTGGTTGTAATGTGTAGTGATAAAGATTAAAAAAAAAAAAATGTGTGTTTTTTTTTATCTTTAAAATGATATAAAATAAAATTGAAAATGGCGTGCTTATGAATAGGTCATTTGCGTACGAATGTCTTTCTTATGACTTTTTTTTTTTTTTCCTTTTATACGCTCTGCTTTCTTTTCTTGTGCCTCTTCCTCTTCTTCTTTGTTTTCTTTTCTTATTCTTTCTCTTCCTTTTTCTCTTCTTCTTTGTTTTTTTCTTACTCTTTCTCTTTATCTTCTTCGTTTTCTTTTCTTATTCTTTCTCTTCCTCTTCATCTTCTTCGTTTCACTTTTTTTTCTTATTTTCTTCCTCAGCATCTTCTTCTTCGTTTTATTTTATTTTGTTGTTGTTCTCCTTCTCCACTTTCTTTTTATTATTCTTATTTTTCTTCTTCTTCTTCATCTTCATCTTTTTCGTTTTCTTTTCTTTCTATTCCCTGTTTTCATTCAATCTTCATTAGATTTTTTGTATAATGAACATATTCATTTTTTACTTATACCTTTGTTCCTCTTTCGTGTTCTTTACTTTCCTCCTTTTCTTCTATTTTTTTCTCCTTTTCCTCCTCTTCCTCCTCCTCCACGTTATTATCATTATCATCATAATTATTATCATTATTGTCATTATCATTATCATTATTACTATCATTATTACATCATTGTCATTATTACTATCATCATAATTGTTATTATCACCATCATTATTATTATCATACTTACAATCATTATCCTTGTTATTAACATTATCATTACTATTTTCATCTTAATTATTAGAAGTAGCAGTATCATTATTATCATTATCATCGTCATAAGCAGCAAATTTTGATATGCAACCATAGAAAGCCTTAGTATCTAACGAAGACATGATGGGAAAAAAAAAATACATATATATATATATATATATATATATATATATATATATATATATATATATACTTACATACACACACACGCACACACACACACACACACACACAAACACACACACACACATACACACACACACATGCACACACACACACACACAACACACACACACAGCTATACATACACGCAATCTCAAGTACTGTATAATTCCGTAGATGCATCAGATA
>NW_028234425.1:32216432-32221432 GCF_977035675.1 Penaeus japonicus | reverse complement strand
AGCAAAATAATGCCAACAATAATAATCCCAGACCACACCTCTCCCAAGAAGGGAAAGAAAAAAATTCACCAGTCGCCCAGTCGCTCTTCTGCCTGGCGTTCCGTCCGGCGTCTGTGTGTTAAAGGACTCTATTCACAGCCTACAGAAAAGTCTCCCGATCCCCAGCCTTTCACACACCTTTCTTCAAAGATTGCGTGGAGATGCCAACTTTCTTTGAGAATTCCGACCTTTCTCCCCCCCCCCCCCCCCCCCCCCCCCCCCCCCCCCCCCCCCTTTTTTTTTTTTTTTTTTTTTTTTTTTTCTCCCTGAGAGAGGAATCGATTTTCATCTTTTATTGGGCGTCTCAAAAAGAGTGATAGAGGCTATATATTGTTATTACTATGGGAGTTTGAGTGGTGACCGCGCTCTGACATAGAAAGGGAGTGATTTTGAAATGTTGGGTGTTTTCTCTCCTTTTTTTCTTTTTCTTTTTTCTTTTTCTTTCTTTTTCTCTCTTTTTCGTTCGTTTTTTTTATTATATATTTTTTTATCTTCGTTTTTCACTAGTTGCTTCTCTTCCAATTGTTTTCTTGTCTTCTACCTTATTTATATGTGTGTATGGTATTGTTACTGTAATCATTACAAAAAAAAAATAGTTATGAATGAGACTAAATAACTTTACAAGTGCAAGAGATGTAATCAACGCATTTCGAATTATATGCGCATGAGAATTACATAATCAAGATGTTATTTGACAAACATCAGTTGTATCTCCCATTCGTACCTTTTTCCGCCTTTGTCTGAATGGAACTTGTTCATTGTTGCTTTCCCTGTTGCTGTTTTCGTTATCCTCTTGCTATCATTATTATTTTGAATATACTTGCTAGCTTTGTTATCATCATGGCCACCATAGGGATTGATGGTAGTAATGACATTGCTATCATCATTGATATCTTTGCTATTACCTTTATCATCATTATCATGATCATCATTTTTTTATGAATTTTATGGTTGATCTCTCTCTTTCTCTTACACACACACACACACACACATATATATATATATATATGTGTGTGTGTGTGTGTATAAATATATATATATATTATATATTTATTCTTTATATTGAGATATATATATATTATATGTATATATAATCTATATATATATATATATATAATCTATATGTATTGTAGTGTATATGTGTTATATACAAGAAAGTGTATATATAACTATCATTTAGTGTGTTATTTATATTTATATATTATTATATCTAATATATTTTGTATATTATATTTATATAGATATAATATTTTATATAAATTGTAAATATACTATATATAAGTTTTTTTTTATTTACAATGTATTTTAATATATTAAGTATATATATACATCTCTATATATATATATATAAGATAATATATATATATATATAATATTTTTATATTAATGTGTGGTATTATATTATATTATATATATATATATAGATATTATATATATTATATATATATGTACTTATAATATATATATAATATATATATTATTATATATATATATATAAATAGAATATAAAAATTATAGATATTCATTTGGTATGTTTGTTATCTATGAGATGTATATGTACAGATATATAGGTGTCTGTGTTTATGTATAATATATATATACTATTTAATTAATATATTTATTTTTTTTATATTTATTTATATGATATATTGTGATTGTTACAGAGTGAGTTGTTATACAGTATATTGGGTGTATTTGTTTATGTAGGTATTTTGAGTTTGTGTTTGGTTATTTGTGAGTCGAGTTGATATTTTTAGCTGTGATAGAGTGTAGGCTTTTGGGTGATAAGTGGGTTTTTTGTTAGTATATACAGTGAGAGATTAGTTTTTCGACGATTTTGTGTTTGTCGTAGTGATGTTGATAGTAATGTGGTATATTGATATTGATTTGTCATTAGTGTATTTGATTGAGTGTCATTTTTTTTTTGTATTCTGATTTTTAAAGATAAGATATATGTATATATAAGTGTTTTGATTAGAGATGATTGATTATATTATTTATTATTTTGAGACTTCGTATAGATGTAGATATATGTACTTGTTATACGATAGATTAACTCTTGTTTTGTGTATATAGAGATATTTGTGTTTGTTTGTTTTATATATAATTTAGTGATAGTTATGGTCATGAGTTTTATTGATATATTTTATGTTTTAGTTATTTATATATAGTGTTATTTAATTCGATTTATTATAGATAATAATTACACACACATCACCGAAAACACCTGGTATGTGCGGTTTGCACGTGTTCTTATGCAGGCAGGCCCTTGTTAAGCTTGGACACACTACTGTTGATTTGTTATAACGTCGGGCTGCCGGTGTGTTTTGGGGTCTGCCTCTTCCGATGCTTGGGTATTGGGCATGTGGGTGGTGTTGTGTGTTGGGGGGGGGTACTAAGGGGTAAGAGTGAAGCGGAAGGGGAGAGGAGTTGGAAGCACAGAGGGCGAACCAAGGGGAAGGGAAGGAAGAAGGCGTGAAGATCGGAAGAAGGCCGAGCTGAGAGATGGAGTGTGAGCGAACAGAAGGAAGAGGAAAGAGTAGAGGGAATGAAGATAGCAGTTGCCGCATGAAATTAGCTAAAGGAGACGGAGTCGCAAAAAAGAAGAAGGGCGACGTAAAGTGGGATGTAGCATGAAATAAAGGACGCGACGTGATGCCGAGTAGAGCAGCTAGTAGGCAGACAAAGTTTGGGATGCGAAGGTAAGATGATTGTAAGAAGAAGTGGAGACAGAGGGAGTGAAGATGGAGTATTAAGAAGTTGAGGGGGATCGGTAAGAGAAAGAAGTATGAAGATTTGAGGAATTAATAAGTAGAGCAAGCGTTGGGCAAAAGCGGAGGAATGTTTGAAATCAGGACTATTTTCTTATTTTCCGACCAATGAATATTTGAAGGCAGTGAGGTTAGATAGTGGAAGGAATCAAGAAGGATACGAAGAATGTAAGTGCAGGGAAAAATCGTCGGAGCGTGGAGGGTCTCGAAACATCAGGGGGTAAGAAGATAGAGGATCGATGAGGAGAGAGGCGTGGCGGAGTCGAAGTTTTGTGCAACTAGATGAGGAGGAGGCTGAATTACGGTGCGATTTGTGGGAGACGAAGCGGGAAGAGTGGCTGGGAGGCGGAGGGGGATGGTCGATGCGGTTTGCGAGAGAGGTCTGGAGGAAGTGAGAATGGAGAAGTGGAAGAGAAAGAGATTAGAGGTTGATGACTGCACGCGGTCAGGACCGTGGCCCAAGGCGGAAAGCAGGCAGAAGAAAGCTAGAAGATGACGTAGATAGTTAAAAAAAGTACAACGGAAGGAAGACAGTTGAGAAGAGCGTGGATAGGACGATGCAGTAATGGTCAATAAAGCGTTGTGCAACATGAAGGGGCCGGGGAAGCCTTGAGTAGGACGTTGGATGGGCGTGTCTGCTGCGGCTGTACGGTAGTAAGAACGAGGAAGTTTGGGGTATTGGAGGTGTATTTCCTAGAGGTAGTGTGTCGAGAAGCGAGAAGAACTAAGAGGGAATAGTCATGTGAAGCGGGGGAGTTTATTCAAAAAAGGGTCTTGACGACGAAAAAGTCAGAATGTGTAGCCGTGGCAGTCGACGTTTGAAGAAAGTATACGGAGCAGGTGCTTGATTCGTGAAGAGGACGGCAGGTAAGCACGTCAGGGAAGATAGCACTAAGCGAGGTCCTTGAGATGACTGACTTGAAAAGTTATAGAAAGAAAAAACTTGCTAAATAAGGAAGTCGGCGGACGGTACACAGTACTACAGGGTCAGCCAAGCGGAGAGGGTGTAGACGAAGACGAAGTACTTACTTAGAGAATTGGAGGGTTGACTTGAGAACGTTACCCAGAGGATTGCCGGACTTGTCCTAAAAGGTTAAAGACAGCTATTAAAGAACAGAAAAGGAGCCGGGCAGACACGCAGCAGACCGGACCAGAATCCGAGCAGCAACCAGAAACCAAGGGAACTAACTAGCCCTCCAACAGCCCCGTCCCGAAAAAGATCCCTCCCCGGGCCTTTCTCCCTTGTCTCCCGTATACGCCTCCTACACCAGTGGTCCTCCCCTCCCCTCTCCTCCCCTCTCCTATCCTCCCCTCCCCTCTCCTCCCTTCCCCTATCCTCCCCTCCTCTTCCCTCCCCTCCCCTCCCTTCCCCTCTCCTCCCCTCTCCTCCCCTCCCCTCCCCTATCCTCCCCTCCCCTCTCCTCCCTTCCTCTCTCCTCCTCTCACCTATCCTCCATCCCCTCCCCTATCCTCCCCTCCCCTTTCCTCCCCTCCCCTACCCTCCCCTCTTCTGTCACCAAAGAATAAATCCGGAAGTTCCACGAGACGACACTCATGATGGCTGTCACTCATCATGAGGCTCACGGGGAGGGGGGGGGCGATGAGGAAAGGGCCTGGAAGGGGGTAGTGGAAAGAGAGGAGGAAGGGAGGGGGAGAGATGAGGGAAGGGAAAGGGAGAGATGGGGGGGAGATGGGAGGGAGAGGGAGGGGAAAGGGAACATAGACGAGGGGGAGGGAGGGGGAGGGGGAGGGATGCGGGAAGGGAAGGAGAGAGATGAGGGGAGAAGGAGGGGAGAGGGAAGGTAGATGGAGGGAAGAGGGAACGGAGAGGGAAGGGGGCGGGAGGGGAAGAGGTGAGGAGAGAGGAGAGTGAGGGAAAGAGACTGAAAAGCTAGAAGAAAGGAGAAAGGGAAGGGAAAGAAGAATGAGGAGAGTGAGAAGGGAGAGGAGAGGAGAAAGGGGAGGGAGAGGTAGAGGGGAAAGGAGAAAGAGGGGAGCGCATAGAAAACAGTAACGGGATAGCGAATGGTAAGAGAGAGAAAGAACAGAGAAAAGAGAAAGAAAAAGCATAAAGTAGAATAAAGGGGGGAGGAAGAGCAGGCTTATGGGGGGGGGGGCTGAGAGAGAAAAAGAGAAGAAAGGGGATAAGGAATGGGAAATGGTGAGGGGGGCGGGAGGGGGGAGTGAGGG
>NW_028234425.1:32201432-32206432 GCF_977035675.1 Penaeus japonicus | reverse complement strand
AGGTTGATAGTAATGATAAACTTATCTTAAAATTATTAGAGACGGGAATGGTATTTTGCAACGGAAAGAGAAGAAGAAGGAGAAGAGGGAAGAAAGAGGGGGGGGGGCCTCGCACGCTTGATTGCAAAGACGTCCATAACCAGCAACAGAATGGTGAGTGGAAAGCTTTAGTTATGCTAAATAGCTTTCAATCAAGAGACCATCGTTTTATCTCTCTCTCTCTCTCTCTCTCTCTCTCTCTCTCTCTCTCTCTCTCTCTCTCTCTCTCTCTCTCTCTCTCTCTCTCTCTCTCTCTCTCTCTCTCTCTCTCCCTCTCTTTCTCTCTCTCTCTGACCAATCTTTCCTCCTCCCTCTCCCCCTATGCACGCTTGCCATATTGCACTAACATACACATGACAATGAGATTAAACCGAACGACACGTCACTATGGGTTGGAGTTACCCCTGAGTACACCAAGGTTATTTTTACTATGTACACAAAGAGAGATTTACGTACATCAACACTGAAGACACAGTTCGGAGTGCACCCGCGCTTGTTTACAGCGCCATTCCTGAACATTTTCTTTTACAGTTTACCCGAATGTAATGAAAGGCCACATTCACTGGTCCGAAAAAAACAACTAATCATGAATAAATATTTAGGAGAAAAAATATATATATATGCGATTCCCATAGACTGCCAGCACGCTGAATATTTTTTTTTTTTAACGTTTCTTCCAGCTGTAGACAGCCATATTCCGACAGCTTTAGACAGCTTTACAATATTTACAGGAGGAATCAATTAAATATTAATTAATTACCCTGTGATAACTCTAGACCCGACGGCTACAGTTAATAAAGGCTTCGTGAAAGACGATTCACACAACATAGAGAGATCAAGGCCCTCTTGCCCTGCCCGGCTTGCCACTCCCAGAAGGTATCGGACACCATCACGTGGACACGCGGGGAGAGGAGGCTGGCTGAGCGGTGGCGAGCGAAGTGCTGTGGCAAGAGGGCTGACATGGGCGGCATCAGACTGTGCACATTTGCTCCGTTAATCCCTGGGCGTGCAGGTGGCCGCTAGGTTATCCTCCCCCTCCCCTCCCCCCTTAATACCCTCGCTGGCTGACCCTCCAGTTCTTTCTACTCTCCTTCACTTCACTTCACTTCAGCGCCTGCCCCGCGGAGACAGCGCGCCGTCTTCTTTCGCTTCACGCGAGGAGAGAGGCTGACGGACAACGTCGAAGGAGGCAGCGAGTCGAGGACGACAACCCGGAGAAATCCATCTGGCTCCTGAGAACTCACCGCGAGTGAGCGAGGAGAGAGTGGCGACCCTTCACCCGGTGTCGCTCCGCCGGGCGGCCTCGGCCCCCGGTGTTGCTGTGCATGTTCACCCGCTCCTTTGAGGCCAAGCATCCTCCGCCCCCGCCGCCAGCGTGGCGTGGCTCCGCAGGTCAGCGGAGGGCGGGTCCGAATACAGTCCAGCGCGACGCCCCTGGCAGGCTGGCAGGGCGACCCGCCGGTGTCCTGCAACGGCAATCCTGTCGACGCTGGGCGGCAGCAGCGGCGATGCGGACAGCTTTCAAAGGACCTGGAACTTCTCCCCGAAGTCCATGCAATCCTGCGAGCCGGGGGCCGTGACCCCCTGCACGGGCGTGACGGCGGCGGGCCGGGTGTAGTGCTGGCTGCTCATCATGCTGTGGGAGCCCATCATGTGGCCGCCCATCTGCTGGAAGCCGCCCATGTGGTTACTGACGGGCGTGAACTGTGCGTGGGCGCCCATGTGGTGGGGCAGGTATTCCATGCTCATGTTGCCATAGTAGGAAGCGGGGCCATAATTCTGGTTCCATGAGGATCCTGGGCTCTTGCTGCTCGCCATGTGGTACGAGGGCGTCTGCATGCAGTTGGCTGTGGACACGTGCAGGTCACCCATGGGCCGCAGGCCGGCGGGCGCCCACAGCGAGGAGTAGCTGTTGGTGTGGTCCGTCGTTGCCGGGGCCGACTGGAAGGAACCGTAGGTGTGTGTGGGTGTGGGCGTGGGCGTGGTGTTGGGCGGCGTGTGTGCTGAGGCAGGGGACACTGACGGGGGCTTGTAGGCGGGCGAGGCAGGGCGCGGGGAGGTCTTGATGACGGGCGGCGGCGGCGAGGGCGTGCTGGGGCTCTTGATCTTCTTGGGGCGAGGGGCGGCGGCCTTGGTGCTGTCGTTGTTGTTGGCGGCTGGCGTGGTGGTGATGGTGGTGGCCGTGCCGTTGGTGCTGCTCGTGCTGGTGCTAGTGGTGGTGGTGCTGGAGCCGTTCTGGCTGTTCTGCTGAGCCTGCTGTCGGCACTTGGCTCGTCGGTTCTTGAACCACACCTGTTGAGGAGAAGAAAGCACCGTTAGCTCTGTTTACTTAAGGAAATCAATGCACCGCCGTTACTTCTACGAAATATATATATTTTTAGATACAAATCATACCCACAAATACAAAGGAAGAGTAAAAGATTTGTTCTTCCCCCCCACCCCCACCCCCACCCTCCCTTCTACCCCCGACCCTCATTCCGCCTGTCAGTAGTAAGGTCACTTAATCTACCAGATTAACCTTTAACCCGCCCAGGTACCTTTCCCTCTCAAAATAGCCCGGGCAGGGGGAGGTGGGGGGAGGGGAGGGTGGTACCAGATGGTTTCAAAGCCTACTAAATCCTGGCCGTGAAAACCCTCGAATTCCCTCCGAGCGGATGAAATGTCGACGTGTTTCTCAAGATCGTAATTTTGTTTGTTGGTTTGTTTTTTTACTGCTCTACGTCACACAGATGTGTGTATATATATATATATATATATATATATATATATATATATATATATATATATATATATATATATATGTGTGTGTGTGTGTGTGTGTGTGTGTGTGTGTGTGTGTGTGTGTGTGTGTGTAATAACAATAAAAATAACTATAACAGCAACACTTCCCGCCCTCATTAACTACAACCTTATCGCCTGGCGTCCGTGCCACCCATGTTGTAATAATCCACCCAACAATGACTCCGATGATGATAACAAGGTAACAATAGTAATGAAGTTAATGGCGACTCCCACAACAGCCCTGGTCATTTCGAGTTCCTCCCTATTGATTCTCGGTCTTTGTGTCGCCTTCAGATTTCCCTCTCACGCCCTCGCTTCCATAATGCCTGAGTCATCCAACAAGCCCGAGATGATCAGGTGGGATTCCCTCTGCGGGAGACGCACCGGAGGCTGGCTGAGGGGGAGCTGGAGGGAGGCCGGAGTTCGAAAACAGAAAAAAAGGGAAAGTTGTACGTGCACATTCTGTTTTTTTTCTTTCTTTTTTTTTTCTCTTTTTTTTTCTTTCTTTCTTTCTTTTAAAATTTAAAAAAAATTATGGATTCCGGAATATCGTTGAATCGTGGATAGAGGTGTGGGATTCTCGTTTATATATCCAGTGCCAGAGTGTGAGGGTAAAGCTAGCCAGTGATTCGGGAAATGTGCGATGATGCTTCACTATTCATGGTCGTAGAACAACGAGCATAGACCGAGCTCATATGGTACTCTACTCAAACTTCTGTCACAACAACGCCTCCCCCAGGACCAAAGGCTCTTAAAAGTTTTCTCTCCTTTTGCGTTCCCACGCCGCCGGGAGGCCCATCGCCGCGCAAGCCTCGCCGGCTCCGAGGTCATCCTTTCGGAAACAAGGTTAGGTCAGAAGCCGGAAGCGCGGGGGAGTGTAAGGGGTGGGGATATAGGTATTAGATTATTTCCCTTTGTCTATAACGGCACACAGTCGATGGTAAACAGCTCAGCACGCGAGAAATATTGGCACAACAAGCGTGACCAATTCCCCCGGTGCTCGTGGCCGGCACGTGACCGGCATGGCGCTGCGGTGCTCGAGTGTTATCATTTTCCGCCCGCCTCCACCCAGCCGGATGCCTCAACCCCCCCCCCCCCTCCTCCTCTCCTCTCCCACATGTCACCCATCAGGCTGGATCGATCGGAAATATAGAAGCATAGCCAAGGACATTCATACAGCTATGTGCCACTTAAGATGAGAAGGCGCCGTGAGTCTTCCGAAAACGAAACCCAACGACCAGGTTTCACTTTCCCGCGAAACGCTAAATGAGCAGAAAATAGGCGTAACGGCCTCGGGCGGGGAAATGGATACAATGAATACGTGATGATGGGGGGAAAACCAGCGACAAGGGGACGCACTCTCCCCTCAATAGGACCGCAAAGAGAACACGGAACAAGGGTCGCGACGGGGGAGACGGGGGGCGGGAGGGGGGGGGAGGCGAGGGTGCGAATAGAAGGAGGAGAGGAGGAGAGTTTGAGGGAAATTGAAACAGATGGATTGGATGAGGCTCTCCTCTCTCTTCCTCTTTCTTCTTTCTTCCTTTCTGAAGTATTTACTTCTGTCTTTACTTCAACGTACGTCTTTTAAATTACGAAATGACGAAACTGGGACCGTATACGCGTAAAGCCTCGAATTACGGCTGGATATCGGAAGGCAGCGCTTCTCTCAGCCGCTCCGTCCCCTTTTGCCGGGAGGAGACCAATGTAAATCAAATTACTCTCCCCCTCCGGAGTGTTGGTAAGCTAATATAGAGGGTAATAGAGCAATGTCAACTCTGGGAGGTGAGTTGTGATTGCTTAATGGGAAACAGAGACTGTGTCAACAACTGAGGTGGGAAAGCAAATAACCTGCAGTGACGGCTAAGGGGGAACTTAAGTAAAGACACTAGTACGAAGCACTCAGTGTCGCTCGCCGGAGAGGCCCCGAACACGTGGCCCCAGGAACCGAGTCTCCGGGTTGCCGCGAGAAGGAAACTCTTCCAAAGCGCCTCCTCGGCTATCAACCCTTCATTTATTAAGATCATGAACGCCTTGACAATATCCTTCCTGAGTAATTACGGTGTAACTCACACTGCGTGGGCAGCCAAGTGCTAATGTGATACGGCGAAAGAAAAGACCCCGAGGTAAAAAATGGAATGCTGAGAAGGTGATTACAATCCCACGCCTTGAAGACCCAGTGG
>NW_028234425.1:32191432-32196432 GCF_977035675.1 Penaeus japonicus | reverse complement strand
AGAAAGAGAGAATGAGAGTATGAGAGAGAGGGGGGGTGGGAGGAAAAGAGAGAGAGACAGAGAGTATGAGAGAGAGAGAGAGAGAGAGAGAGAGAGAGAGAGAAAGAGATGGAGAGAAAGAGAGAGAGAGAGAGAGAGATGGAGAGAAAGAAAAAGAGAGAGAGAGAGAGAGAGAGTGGGGGGAGAGAGGCAGAAAGAGAAGGGGGAGGAGGAGGAGGGAAAAGGGGGAGTATAGAAAGAGTGGAAAAGTAGGGAGGGAGGGAGGGAGGGAGGGAGGGGCGAGGGGGCGAGAGGCTGTTGACGGGGCAGCTGTCTGTCATGGGGCATCATAGGGAGGGGAGGGGGTAGGGAGGAGGAGGGGACGGGAGGGAGAAGGAGGGGTGAGTACCAACAGCTACTAAGTCTTTCTAGTTCTGCTTTGTCTCTTTCTCTTTTCTTTTTCCTCTCCCTCCCCCCATCCCCCTTCTCTCTCTCTCTCTCTCTCTCTCTCTCTCTCTCTCTCTCTCTCTCTCTCTCTCTCTCTCTCTCTCTCTCTCTCTCTCTCTTATAATATATATATATATATATATATATATATATATATATATATATATATATATATAATATATATATATATATATATATATATATATATATATATATATATATATATATATATATTATATTATATACATATATATACATATATATACATTATAATATTATATATATATATATATATATATATATATATATATATATAAATATATATATATATATATATATAATATATATATATATATATATATATATATACATATACACATATATGCGCTCGCTAGCTAGCTTTGTCTCCATCTATAATTGTCGTTAATCCTTCTATCAATAGACTGGTCAGGCAGTGATCGATGGAATGATGGTCGCATCGGAAGCCGTGTGGTAGCGACGGTAGCTAGGAATGGTAGGCTTGACGTCCTGAACAATACATTTCAATGATGAGGTTTGTGGGCAAATAAGAATGTGATTTATCTATATTTCATATACATTAATCTTTCTCTCTGTTTCTCTCTCTCTCTCTCTTTCAATCTCTCTTTCAAATTCTCTCTCTCTCTCTCTCTCTCTCTCTCTCTCTCTCTCTCTCTCTCTCTCTCTCTCTCTCTCTCTCTCTTTCAATCTCTCTTTCAAATTCTCTCTCTCTCTCTCTCTCTCTCTCTCTCTCTCTCTCTGTGTGTGTGTGTCACAAGTTCGCAAAGTTTAAGCAAGCGAGGTGTCACCTCCGCCAGGCCGCGTGTCAGAGTGCCGTGCCTCAGCGGTAAAGTGCCAAAGTTTTGCTCTAAACACACGATCGTTTAAAGGTAGGCTGTCATTATCGCAACTTCACAGTATATAGTCCATGTTTGACTTACGAGTTTTTGGATTCCGTTAGAGAAAGATGGATACCGATAGAGGAAGCTATTTGCTGTAGCGGTATGAAAGTCTGCGAGATATTCATTCAAGTCTGGTGGGATTTATTTGATCTATTTATCTTATCTTTATTTTGTGTCTATATAGATTCACGTTATAGGGATTTGATAAATTCGTAAGCTTTTCAGCGATACGTCGGAAACGAATTGAACACTTATCGCTAATTTCCATAATTCGCGAATTGAACGTTTTTTGTCCTTTTTCCCAATGATTGTCTTTTAATATTCAGATCTTTTTTAAATACTGATTAATTCGTATTCATGAATCATAAATAAACTAGGTATCATATATATATATATATATATATATATATATATATATATATATATATATATATATATATATATATATATATATATACTGTATATATATATATATATATATATATATATATATATATATATATATATATATATATATAACGACCTGAACTCTTCGAAATATATAACACATTAACATCCAGACGAATAATAAAATGTGAAAATAGACATTTTTGAAATGCTTGGCTCTTTTTTGTCTTTTTTTTATTCATTTTGGAAAAAAAAAGTGTCGAGATAAAAAATATACATAAATATATATAGTCCATTCCCATTAACGACGACAGATCGACATTTTAATAATTTCTAACTATGCTTTTTGATTCTTGAGTAATATTTATCGTGGGTGTTGTAGTAAATATTTCATAAATGTTTCGTAAATATTAATAGCGCATTCTTCCGGTTATATATATCACTTGCTTCCTTCATTGTTGATAAATTCTTCATCGCAATTTAAGTAAACTGAATTAGGAAATATAATTAATAGAGATAAACAAAAAAAAACATATTTTGTGTGGCCGGGTGAATTTATGTTTGTGTTTATATTCATGTGAGTGTGTGTGTGTGTGTGTGTGTGTGTGTGTGTGTATGTGTATACATATGTAAATATTTGTTTATTTATCTACATATTATGTATGAGTACATATATGTTGATGCATAGATAGATAGACAAACATTACAAATGTTAATACCAAGCATTATTCCTCTGACTGCTGTAAATAGTTAAATGTTTTAAATCCACTCTCCAATTCCTCCCTGACGGCAGACGATGTTTAAAACAATCACCCCGGACCTTCCGAACGTTGCAATACCCTCTGACTTTTTTACAAATTGTGCGCATGCGTAGCAACCAGCGCCAGATGAAGTGAGTGCGCAGATGTTCCAAAGAGAGATATGCAAGACAACAAAAAGGGTTAAAAAAAAGAAGTAATGATAATGATAGTAGTAACCCTTTCAAGAACACGCTTCTCAAACACCTGCGTTATGCAACCGGCAGCGCCAGGTAAGGTAACTTTACCTGAGGAGTAATAATAATACCTTGCGCAGGCCCCTGTATGTGCTCCACCCGCTGCGCCCGGCAATAACGCATTTTAACTGGCGGACAGACAGCCGCCGCGATCAAGCCTCACTGATTAGAGTCACGCATATCAATTATTTATCGAGCGCACTGCCCTGCCGGAGGAGACCGCTTAGCTCTGGTTTAATTAGCAGGTAAATGTGCTTTATAGCGTGGTTTACCTAATTGTCTTCCGGAAACGCTAATTGTGGCTGTAATTCCAATGAGATTAGGGCTCAAGCACGGGCGGAGGGCAGGCACGGAAAGGGAAGGGCTAAACAAGGTGGTTGCGCCCGAGTGCTTGTGCAGTATATATGTCGGGCGGGAAGTTAACGAAGACGCCGCCGCCACGCGAGAAACGCTCGGTGTAAAAAGGGTGAAGAGGGAACGGAGGAAACATGAAAGAAGGGAGGCAAGTCTTAGGCTAACAATTTTCGGAGGTTGTTGGCTGTCTCGGGTTCGATATATACAGGCTGACGTCACGCTGGCCTGCGCCCTGCGGAAATCTCAGCGCCATCGGTCAGGCTCCGGAACCCGTCATTATCAACTAGTGTCCGGCCAGTGTTTAATCGATCCTCCTCCACCGGGCAATAACTAATCAAACATTGCCATTATCGACCCCTTTCATTTGGCCGGAATTGATTAAATTATTAAGATCAAATTCGGCCTTCAATTAGCGATAACGCCCTGCCTTCCGGTCGCTGATATATGGATCCGTTTTTATAGGCCATTACGGGTAATTGATAAGTCAGTGTACGGGCGACAGAGGGCAGGGCGCGGGGCGAGCGAAGGGCGACCCACAGCACTCACGCAGCCAGCCTCTTAACCTTACAATCTATCGGTTGATATTTCTTTTGATTTTTTTGACCCAGCGTTATAATACCATGGTATTAGCAGAATGTGTAGTCTCGGGAATATTCTTTCAAAATGTATTCTTCATCAGAACCCGAATACATTATCGGAACCCGTACTGCGACGATTGCCATCAAGAACCCCTACCCGACACGGCCCTCGAAGCCCGGTCGGATCAATCCCGTATTACCTGCCGTGACAAAATAATACCTGCCGCGTTGTCGCACATTTTGGCTGATTCGTCGGCCGTAATTCTTGTCGGAGGAACGCCCTCCCGCTCGAGGCCTTCGGTGACGGACGGGGGTCGCCCTCCGCATAATGACTGCGGCGCGAGGACCAGCCTTCGTCAGGAAATCTTCAAAGGGTCTTTATATTCTGACGTGTCGCGGGGGTCTTTGCAGTATGTGCGTGTTTGTTGGCGATTAGCTCATATATAATTAGATGCCAATATATATCTTCCGTTCTTTGATACTGTTGTTAACGGGTATATGCTAATAAATTGCTTCCCTTAATTATGCTAGCTTTCACGGCTTAAAAGCAACACATAAAAGAACTCGAAATGTCCCATTAATTCGGTTTGTCTCTGCAGGTAACATAAGTCAGTGATCAACCCTTTTGCCGCAATGTAAGCTACGTGTTTAAAGCAAAAAAAAAATCCTATTTTTTACCCATATTAATAGTATAGATGAAACAGACGAAAAATATAACGGACATTTAGTATTTACAACACAATATTAAGGTTTCTTTATTACTAAGTCTCCCTCCCCAGAATAAAGATGATTTTTAAACAGACAATGCGCGCATATTTTTACGGAAGAAAAATGAAGTACCTCAAGCCTGCTATACCACTTCTATAACATGCTTCGCACTCTTTTCCACAAAGTATCAAACGCTGTAGGACATTTATAATATTTCTTAAATCACGGTTAACGAAACGAAATCTTGACAAAAGTATGAGCGTAGAATATCTCCCGAACACCGCACAGCTAAGTGGTTACTTCTCAAAATCTTGATAACTAAGTTCGGAATAGAGTCATCGAGTTTGTAATATGCACATAACTTCAAGAAAATCCCGAGAATGAATTATTCGATCCAACAAATCGATCTCAGAAATGTGAAGGCTGCGAGAGGCAAAAATCCGTCCCTTGATATGGCCGATGAGACAGCGGCCATGTTGTTGTGTTGACAGGCGCCGTCCCCGCCCCAGCCCGGCTCCGCGCGGACGGGCCCCACGACCAGATTTACACCTCATTCGCATTACCTCTTCTCCTACATCTACGTCACTTTCATGTCCTTTTTTTCGTGAGATGTGTTTATTCATAATCTTAGTT
>NW_028234425.1:32181432-32186432 GCF_977035675.1 Penaeus japonicus | reverse complement strand
ATATATATATATATATATATATATATATATATATTTATATTTATGTATTTATATCTATTTATATAATATATATATTTATTATATATATAATATTATATATATTTATATATATATATGTATAATGTGTGTGTATATATATATATTATATATATATATAATATATATATATATATATATATATATATATATATATATAATAGTGGTAGTAGTAGTAGTACTATTATCATCATTATCATCATCATTAGTAGTAACAGTAGAGGTAGTATAATCATTATTACTATTATCCTTATCATTTTAATTATTATTGTTTTTTTAATATCGTTGTTATTTTCATCATCATTACTACCATTATTAATGTTATCATTATTGTTATCAATATTGTTATCATTATTATCATCGTCATTATTACCATTATTATTATCATCAATATGTCATGATAAATATTATTCTTATCATCATCATTATTGTTGTTGTTCTTGAAGATATTATTTTTGTTTTATCATTATCGTCATTGTCATTATTATCATTATTATTATCATAATCATTATAAATGTTGTCAATATAATTGATGTCATTATTGCTAACATTATCATCATTATCATTATTGTTGTTACTATTATCATTGTTATTTTTCTTGCTATCATTATTGTCATCATTATAACTATCATAGCTACCATATTTTTATTATCTTTATAATTATTTGTATTATCATTACCATCATCATTATCATTATGAATATCTTCATTATTATTATCATTATCATCATTATTATCATTATTATTATTATGATCATTGTTATCACTATCTTATCATTATTATCATTATTGTTGTTATTATTTTCATTATTATCATTATTATTATCACCATCATTAGTACTATTATCATTATCATTATCATCAGCGCCATTATCATATATTATTATGATTATTGCTATTTCTGTTATTATCGCTATCATTGCCATTATTGTCATTGTTATTGTCATCATAATAATCATCATCATTACTCTCACTGTCATTATTATGATCATCACTATTATTTTGAACATTACTATAACTGATATCAGTTCTACTATTATCATTATTATCATTATCTTTGTAAGCATGATTAATATCATGGTTACTATTGCAATCATCAATGTAACCCTTTATCCCACTAATGTTTCTGTTATCAGTATTGATATAATTTTCATCACTGATTCATTATCATGACTCTATTTTGCGATAATCATTAATGTCAGCATTATAAATAAAAATTACAAATGCAATCTTTAGCACAAACCTCTGCATATTGTGGTAGTCAGCTGCAACTTCCAACTGCCTTTGCTTTTATGCAACTCTTGGAGATTGCAGAGTTGCATGTGGGAGTCGTTGGTAGAATTTGAGATTTGCAGAGACTTTAAATGAATGTTATGCTACTTTATTATATTCTGCGCTGTCGTATACTATCTGATTACATCACTATTCTTTGATTATTATTTGAATACTGGGGTCTGATCTAACTGTAACAGAAGGAAGTTTTTTTGTTTTTTTTATCTAATCTTGACCTACTTTGTATTTGGTATCGACTATATGACGTAATAGATACCATTCTATCTTGGTACACTGGCGCTGTTTAATGGACGGGACCTGCCACGTATGATAGCCTTATGATAGCTGTATGATAGCCGGAGTAGCGCTGGCATTCGGATTTCATTATTAGGACATCTCAGAGGGAGTTGTCCATACTTCAGGGTTTCATAATGGCGTGTTTTATTATCCTTAATTTAGCACTGAGGTACACGCTTTATGGTATTTCTAACGGTTTGTAATTCCATTAAAGAAGTTTTTTTTTTTTTTTTTTTTTTTTTTTGGTGTGTGTGTGTGCCGGTAAAAGCAAGGCAATAAATTGACGTGAGTTTTTCATTTGGGTGCACGTTATGTAAGTCTCCCAGATATAAACCTGATTTAGTATTGTGGTCTCCGTGTTTAATGGCAGTAAGTACAGGGCCACACGCGCTGGCCTCTCTGTAAACACCGCAGCGCTGACCCGGCCTCTCCCAGGGCCAGAGGTCACCACGAGAACCTGTCGTACCGGGCTGTGTGCGTGTGCGTGCGTGCGTGCGTGCGTGCGTGTGTTCAGTTTGTGTGTCTGCCATGTATTTCTGCAAAGGTGTTTGTCTCGTCATGTTACAAGTGGACGAGATGTTCGACTGCTCACTCTGAATAAATGTGGCCTCGACGCGTGTTTCGTAATGCCTCTCCTCTTAATGTAATGAAATCGGCTTTTCCGCGAGTGGCACAGACCTTCAAAAAAAAAAAAAAAAAAAATTCAAGGAGTGACTTCCTCGCCAGAATTTCCCTCTCCTACAGGCCACACGGGAGCTTCGACTTTCCTCTCGCCCAGATAACAGCTCGCCTTTCAGATAGATGGCTAGAGAGCTGTCTAATCAACCGGCTAGCTATCTGACTATCATCTCTATCTACCTGTATCTATTTACCCAAGTGTCTATCCATATTTTCGACCATCTATCAGGTCTGCCACGCCTGTCATTCATCGCCCTCACTCCCAAATAGCCGTCGACTCTACGTAAACATCACGAACCAGCGTTTCATTACCTACACAGTCAAGCAATTGAAGATGTCAGTCTGTCCGTCCAGCTTCACGAGGCGATTTTGCAATTGAAAGAGTGTTAAGTAGTTGTTGACCAAGGGAGTGCTCACGGGCGTGTATTTACGTCTGGGTGTCCAGTGGAGATGTTTATACGCGTATCAGGGAACTTTTGAAGAATGCTGTTTGATAGTGTATTCGTATTGGTGTTTTGTGTATGCTCTCTCTCTCTGTCTGTCTCTCTCTCTCTCTCTCTCTCTCTCTCTCTCTCTCTCTCTCTCTCTCTCTCTCTCTCTCTCTCTCTCTCTCTCTCTCTCTCTCTCTCTCTCTCTCTCTCTCTCTCTCTCTCTCTCTCTTTCTCCTCTCTCTTTCTCCCTCTCTTTCTGTGTGTGTGTGTTTGTATTGTGCGTGCTTTGTGTGTTGTATATGTGTAATTGTAGACGTGTGTACCTCTCTTGTAAATTTTGAATCAATCGTGCGTGTGCCCTTTTGACGTGGATTATGCTCACTCACTGGCAGTTTAGCAATGGGCAATTGCAAGTTGAATGACCGGATGCAGTCGCCCAGTAAGCTAGCTGTGCTTCCTCGATGGGCATCTGATCGCGTCCTTTTTTTCCTCTTACGGTCGGTATTGAGCAGATAAGAGCCGAGCGGGCGTGTGAATACGTTCCACGGGCGTGTGGGCGGCAGCTGGCGATGTCCAGGTGGCAGGCGGGCGGCGAGGAAAGAGAGGGGGTGTGGGGGGGGCGAGGTACGTTGGGCTGAGTAAGGTTCCACAGCTTAGTAACCTGCGCTGCTGCTCACACCCCCAGATGGTCCTCACATTTTTACAGGATTATATCGATTTCTTGATAACACACTCTATAATATTTGGACATTTTAGTGTGAGGTTTGGAATCCAAGGGACGTTGGGTGTGGGAGGGGGGGGGGATTGAGGGAAGGGGAGTGGACGGGAGGGGAGGGAGTACGGGGTCGAGGGTGGTTACAGATCACCACGGATGGTTAAGATAGGAATATTTCTAAGGTAGATAACAACATTCCGTCAATTCTAGTCAAACAAGTTTCAGCGACAGTTCTACAGAGACGAGAAGCATCGCCGGCGCAAAGGGGCGTAACCCTCACGTCGGGTTGTAATGAATATGTTTCTACTGCGACTTAGTCTTCCTCCTCCAGGGACGTCCTCGGCGATTCCTTGGCCTCGACGCTGGGTGGTGCGAAGGGAGCACCTGTTCAAGAGCCAGGTCGTTGCATGCATCCCCTGCAACTGCCCTTGCTCAATGGAAAGAACTCTGGTGAAGATAGACGTCGTGAGGGTTACGTCCTCCTCGACATAATCCTGGCAGGGCCGCCGGCGAGAACAGGAGGGAGAGATTAAGGCGAGCTGGCGCAGCCTCTCTCCGTCACAAACATTGTACGTGTACACCACCTCCACCTCTGTCTGCCTCCACTTCTACCTCTATCTCTGTCTCCATTTCCACCTCCACTTCTGCGCCCGTCCGCCCGTCTGTCCGTCCGTCCATCCGTCCGTCCATCCACCTTGCCCCGCCCAAAGCTTCCGTCCTAGCAGTGTAGTTATTTCCACACCGTCATCTGGTTCCGTTCACCCACAACATACCATTAGATTTCCGCCTCTATCGCCACCTGAGCTGTCGAAACACCTCACACGGCGATACCAGGCACTTCAATCATTCGTAAAGGAAATATGTCATCGTAGTAGCACAGGTGATGGTATGATGAAGAATAAAGGTATAAATGGAGGTAAATGGATATAAGATTTTACGTGAATCCATTGCAATGTTGATGTGATCGTCGTAGTATCTGCGGCCAGAACACGCAATGTTGTACAGTTATAGTGAAAGGTGCTTCTAAACTGCATTTGAGTTGGCAGTGTTGCTCTCTCGTCCTCTCACTCCTCCTCCTCCTCCTCCTCCTCCTCCTCCTTTTCCTCCTCCTCCTACTCCTCCTCCTCCTCCTACTCCTACTCATTCCTATCTTCTCTTTATCCCCTTCCTTCCACTACTTATTTTTTCACCATCCTCCTCCTCTCCCGCCTTCTTCTCCTCCCCTTCTCCTCCTCTTCCCCCTCCTCCTCCTCCTCTTCCGCCTTCTTCTCCCCCATCTTCTCCTCCTCCGCCGCCGCCGCTCCCTTCTTCTCCTCCCCCTTTTCCTCCTCTTCCTCTTCCCCTTCCGCCTTTTTCTACCCTTTTTTCTTCTTCTTCTTCTTCTCCTTCCCCCTCCTCCTTCTCCCCCCCTCCTCCGTTTCCCCTTCTCCTCCTTCTCCTCCCCCCTCCCTCTCCCCACCTCCTCCTCATCCCCCTCTTTCTCTCCCCTCATCCTCCTCCCCACTACCTCCTCCCCACCTCCTCCTCCTCCTCCTCCACTTCCTCCTCCTCCTCCTCCTCCTCCACCACCAC
>NW_028234425.1:32168932-32173932 GCF_977035675.1 Penaeus japonicus | reverse complement strand
TGCAAACATTGAATTGAATATTGCTATCTCATCAAATATTCATCACATAGATAGCATTTCATATTATTTCTCTTTGTAGAATTTCAGTACAAATGTAGTTAGTTTATTTTCCAAGTGGGAAGACATTGTGCATTCGTGTTTGTTTGTATTGACAATGCTTTACGAACAATGCTCTAATCAATTTCTGGTTAACATGCATAGAATGACTTGCACACACACGCATCATGAAATGCACAAGCAGTTTACTCTTACATCAATACACTTATACACGTGTACACAAATACAAACACACACGTACGGATATTCTAATAAACACACACGCAAATACATTCGTAACTGTTTCGTATCTATTTTTCTTAGACATACATTATTGCAAGTATACATGTAGACACGTTAACAAATACATGTAGACACGTTAACAAATACATGTAGACACGTTAACAAATACATGTAGACACGCTAACAAATACATGTAGACACGCTAACAAATACATGTAGACACGTTAACAAATACATGTAGACACGTTAACAAATACATGTAGACACGTTAACAAATACATGTAGACACGTTAACAAATACATGTAGACACGTTAACAAATACATGTAGACACGTTAACAAATACATGTAGACACGTTAACAAATACATGTAGACACGTTAACAAATACATGTAGAAACGCTTACAAATACATGTAGACACGTTAACAAATACATGTAGACACGTTAACAAATACATGTAGACACGCTAACAAATACATGTAAACACGTTAACAAATACATGTAGACACGTTAACAAATCCAGATATGCATATACGACAAAATAACACCCACAGCCACGACGGACGTAAACAGATATACATACACTCAATTAATCGTTTAACACCTCCGTGTTTTCCCTTCCTTTTGTACACTCGTCGTCAGGAGAAAGTGTCTATACGTTCCACTTTTTTCCCTCAACATTAACAATCTTTACTAGTGTGAGTGCAGCTCGCAACGCTTTCTTACTTTCCTTTTTGTCACATGTGAAACATTTTACGCCGTTCGTTTTTTTTTTCTGCAGAGAGCTGTGCTTTGAAGAGAGAAAAAAAACGGTGTTGAATACAACGAATGACCAGAAGGTGTTGGAAGTTTGAAAAAAAATGATATTGAAATCAGGGAGTGTTTACCTTTTTTGCCGCCAGGGATCAAAGGCAGAGCGAGATATTTTCACCGTAGAATGGTTTGCGTATTCGCTGGTATTTTTCCGTGTGTGATTATTTTCACTCCGTTTTAATATCTCTGAATGCATTTTAATCAGGTTTTTTTTTCTCCCTTCCTGGTGACCTTTGAAATGAAAAGAAAAGATAAATATAAGTGCGGAACCCGTTTACGTCGCGTTGGAAAAGATACAGTAGAGAAAATGAAAGAAATAAAAAGGAAAACAAAAAAAAGATGGAAAAAAAAGAAATGGAAAACGACAGCAACGGAAGATGACAACAGGGGATGATACATAAAGGAAAAACAAAAACAAAGAAAAGAAGCCTCAGGACAAAGTTTCTATATAATTACTAACCACTAAAAAAGGGCCAGTACTGAGACTGCCTGGTTGCACCATCTCATTCAAATGTTCCGAAGAATGTTGCAAGGATGTGTGCAAAGGCGCTGTAGCTTCATCCTCTGTTGAATGGACGTTGCACAAACATTACCATGATAATGCCAAACAGCTGCAATAAAAGACACTGCGGCTGCACGTACGAAGCGAGGTCAAGGACGGGACTTGGCGTGCAGCCGTCGAGACGAGGGAAGCTCCCGTGTGACGTCATGCAGGGCCTATGAGTCACAAAAACGTTTTGAAGTTTATGCATACACACATACATACGTACGTACATGCGATCATACATTCATATGTGAATATATACATACATACATACATACATACATACATATATAAATACATACATACATACATACATACATATATACCTACACCTATACCTACATATATACATGTATACAAGTACACACATATGTCTATGGGGGGGTGAGAGGGATATCTCTATCACTACATAAATCTTAGTAATACGAATAAAGGAACATGAGCTTTGTAAAGAACTATACCCGAAGTCTTAAAAATTCACGGATTTCTTTAGAGAAATTGCTGATCATCCTATCTTGAATATGTATGGTCGGAGGGTCACAGGGGGCATGCCGAAGGAATGCCTTATCTTTATACATCCGATTTTCTTTCTAATGAGTTATCTTTCTCATAATTTGTATTTCTCCTTTAGTATCTTTCTTAAGGATTGTCTTTCACTGAGATTGTCTTTCACGTAAGTTATATTCCTCATAGATAATCTTCCTCATAGAATGTTTCTATTAGATTTTCTTCTCCGTAATTATCTTGATTGAAAGATTATCTTTCTCACAGATTATCTTTCTCATAGATTATTTTTTGATGAAAGGAGATGTTGTGAATGTGTAATCCTTGTTTTTTGTGATAGCATTATTACATTACCATCCTCTTTCTCTCTCTCTCTCTCTCTCTCTCTCTCTCTCTCTCTCTCTCTCTCTCTCTCTCTCTCTCTCTCTCTCTCTCTCTCTCTCTCATTCTCTCTCTCTCTCTCTATCTATCTATCTATCTATTTATCTATCTATCTATCTACCTATCTATCTATCGATCTATCTATCTCTTTCTCTTTATTTATTTATCTATCTCTCACTCATTCACTCTATCTCCCCCCCCCTCTCTCTTTTTCTCTCAAGTGTTTTGTACAATTCTAGTTACGTAAACATTAGCATTTGTATGATAAGACACATCAATATCGAGACATACTGCAAGACGCACGTGACGTTAATCTAATCTTTTCTGGCCATATGACAGAGACTTCCTTTAGGCGACGGCGAGGAAACAGAGGAAGATGAAGATAAAAAATATAGATAGATATGAAAAGAGAGAGAGAGAATGAGTGTATGTGAGAGAGAGAGAGAGAAAGAGAGAGAGAGAGAGAGAGAGAGAGAGAGAGAGAGAGAGAGAGAGAGAGAGAGAGAGAGAGAGAGAGAGAGAGAGAGAGAGAGAGAGAGAGAGAGAGAGAGAGAGAGAGAGAGAGAGAGAGAGAGAGAGAGAGAGAGAGAGAAGCATACACACAGACAGCCAAGGCTAAAGCAGAAAGTAACTTGAAGCTCCATTCAGCCGACTAGCTTGCGTATTAGCCATCATTCATAAAATCTCTAAAGAGCTAGAGACAATACTTTTATTACAATCCTAAAAGCTCCGGCTCCCGCGGAAGGTTTTAACGCGGGAATCTCGTTAAAATCATCGTGGTAACAACAAAAAAAAAAAACTGGAAATCAGATTAAACATATATAGGCTCGTAGATAAAGCTGGGGGTTTCCTCTTAATAATGTGTTGATGCGGAGAACTCGTGTTTTATTGGTCGGTCGCGCACTCGCCATCGAATGGGACTCGACGCTTTAATCGGATGATCACGAATAAGACGATAAAGAAGGAGTGAGAACATTTTTAGCCCCCGTCACGCAGGCGCGGCGCCATTTGCACTTGAGGTTAAACAACGGAAAATCAAGGTTAATCGGTTTCCGATGGGTATCAGCCGATTGGTAATTATTCCCGGGTGAGAGAAAAAAAAATATTAAAAAAACACACCGATTGAGAAATAGAATATTACCATTTGATTATGATAAGTCTTTAAAAGCTAGTATAAGCCATCGGCACGCAAAACAAAATTACATCTGGACAAGCGGCTTGTCTCGGGGCACAACTAGCTTGGCACCTCTCGCCGTTGTAATCGCTGCCAATCTATCATCGCCTTTCGTCCAATTTGGGAAAAGTACATAAGTACTTATAGGTGGCGCGAGATTTTCAAACTAGTTTTATGAAAGCTACGAGATCCTAGTGGCCGGGGCCGGGGGAGGGGTGGGGGAGGTGCCGGGAGAGGGGGAAGGGAGAGGGGGAGGGGGGTAGGGAGGGGGAGAGGGGGACGCGATGGGAAGTTGCAAGGCAAGCTTCCTTGAGTTAAAATGGGTGCGTGAGTTATTGTTGTTATCGTTATTATCATCATTTTTGTTGTTATTATTATCATTATCATATTTGTTGTTATTGTTACTAGTAGTGTAATCGTTTTTATTATTTGTTATCATCGTTATTATCTTTATTATCATCATTATTCTTATCATCATTTTCATTATTATCATTATCATTTTCATAATCATAATCATAATTTTTCTCTTCATCATCATCATCATCATCATCATCATCGTCATCATCATCACATCATCATCATCATTATCATTATCATCATCATCCGCAACATTATGATTCTCTCTCTCTCTCTCTCTCTCTCTCTCTCTCTCTCTCTCTCTCTCTCTCTCTCTCTCTCTCTCTCTCTCTCTCTCTCTCTCTCTCTCTCTATTCATCATCACCATTATCAGTACTGATGCTGTTCATCATACTGTCATCATAATCGTTACTTGTCTTCGTTTCTCATTATTATCATTATTGTTTTTTATCATTATGATCCTCATTAGAATCTTATCTTATTTTTCTATCAAGATTATTGTTTAATCATTATAATGATTGTTATGATTATCATGGTAATTATTAGTATCATTATTACTATCTTATGATTATCATAATTACTATTATCATCATTACCATTACTACTACTATCATTATCATTATCATAATATTTATCATCATCATTATCATTATCATTATAATCTTCATTATCATTATCATTATTATTATCATTATCATTATCATTATCTTTATCATTATCATTATCATTATCATTATCATTATCATTATCATTATCATTATCATTATCATTATCATTATCATTATCATTATCATTATCATTTCATTATCATTATCATTATCATTATCATTTTCATTTTCATTTTCATTTTCATTTTCATTTTCATTATCATAATCATAATCATAATCATAATCAATCATAATCAATCATAATCATAATCATAATCATAATCATAATCATAATCATAAT
>NW_028234425.1:32151432-32161432 GCF_977035675.1 Penaeus japonicus | reverse complement strand
ATCCCCTCGCCCATTCCAATAGAAAACACTATCCCCACCTCGTCCACTCACCGACCCCCTCCCCCCGCCCCCTAAAGCCCCCCCCTCCCACCTAACCCCGTCACAATCCCCTATACCAACTCATGTCTCTACCCCCCCTTCACCCAATCCACCCCCCTTGTCACCCCCACCCCAAAGCCCCCCCGACCCCTTCCTCCCCGCCTCCCCTACCAATCCCCCCCACCCCCCCCGAACCCCCCCCCCCCCCCCCCCCCCCACCCCCCTCCACCTTCCCCTCCCTCCTCCTCCTCCTCTTCCTCTTCCTCTCCCTCCTCCTCCCCTTCTTTTTCTTCTTCTTCTCCTTTCTCTTCTTACTATTCTTATTCTACCTCATCTTCATCCTCTTCGTCTTCCTCTTCCTCCTCCTCCTCCCCCTCCTCCCCTTCTCCTCCCCCCTTCTCCTCCTCCTCCCCTTCCTCCTCCCCCTCCTCCTCCTCCTGAGCAACCTTAGAAAGTATAAGCACCAGCAACAAATAAACTCCAGAAAGGGCGCCTGCACGCTCAAGTCGGATCCGGAGACTCGCTAATCCCATTCATAGGTTCCGATCCCGGATAAGTGCGCTCACAGTTGTGGTTGTCGACAATATAGCATCGGCTATGGACTTCACTGCGGGGGGCGGGGGTGTCTGGGTCTTATGAATAAGGAGGGTGGTCGAAAATTAATTTTAAATTGATGAATAACTTTCCTTACCCCTACCCCACGCCCTCACCCCTACTCCACGCCCTTCCATCCTCCTAGCACGACCGGTAATCCCCCAAGTGGCAAACGGATTTTTTCGCTCTCACCTTTTTTTTATTCTTTACATCTGGTTTATCTGTCACTTTTTTCTTTCTTTTTTCTCTTAATCTCTTTTTTTTCTTTCTTTCTTTCTTTCTTTCGCCACTTTTACGGGAAGACTTTAACGACACACAAAAAGTGGACCTGGTGAAGATTTGTGAAGATCTGTAAATACGGTTAAGTTAGCTTTCTTATCCCTTAACTCAGGATTTATAGTCGAGGTTAAGCTGGAACACACACAATGTCCGAGGTTTATTCAGCGATTAAACCCAGCGAGTAAATAAAGGGATGCATTTCTCTTCATGTTCCCCGCAAGGGTTGGGGGAATGAGCGCCATCCGAGAACAGTAATAGTATCCTTCGCTAATTCATTTTATAGGATGCAAATTAGGAGTCTCGTTGTGGATGGTTACGATGATAAAAAAAAAAAAGCTTAATGAGGAGTGATCTGATTACGCAGTCATAAAAGAAAGGAACAGTTATAGACACGAGAGCCGAGCGTGAGAGCTGATGCGCCTCTTCGCTTGCCATTACTCTCTAATTTCATCTCATTTGCACGAACAATAGCCCAGTCACATGCACAAGAGCCCGCCCCGCATCTCGTATAAAATAGAAGTTAACAAAACAGTCAGACAAAGTAAATAAATAAACACCCGCAGCAGAATCTATTAATCAGCGCCTTGATGGGCAGACCAATCAAATCCCCGGCCATCAATAACCGCGAAGACGGCTGGCTCCTCCCACCAATTACCGGCCGCCATAAAACAAAGGCGCATCGGGTCCTTCCGCCAATCAGCTCGCGCGACGCCCGCTTGTAACGTATCTTTGGCCAATCAAATCCCCCTCGAGAGGTGACTCGCTACTTCCCGGACCGAACCAACCGTGCAATCACTCCTTCGAACAGACGAATGCGAAACGGAAAGATAGATTTTGCTCCATTACTCCTGAGTGCTGTCCGCGCTTCCCGGCGACCGTTCCCTGACGAAGCCGCTCTTCGCCCATCAGCGCTACCGCATGATCATTTAAATCTATATTTGGCAGTTAATCCGCATTCATTATTTCTTATATATATATTTATATATATATGTATATTATATATATATAATATATATGTATATATATATATATATTATTATATATATATATATATATATATATATATATATATATATATATATATATATATATATATATTTGTGTGTGTGTGTATACATATATATGTTTTATATATATATATAATATATATATATACAATATTATATATATATATATATTTTTTATATATATATATGTATATATATATATTATATATATATTTATATATATATATATATATATATATATATATATATATATATACTCACTGATTTTTTTCTCGTTTCTCACCTTCTTCCTCTCCTTATCACTTGTCATATTTCTTATTTTATGTTTTTGTTCAATAATTAATCAAATTTTCTTCTCTTTACAACATATATATGATGATTATTAACTACGCATCAGCAGAAGTAAATTTACTATCAATCATAATAAAAACTATTGGGATATATGTCATCATTTATACCGTAATTGCCATCTCAAATTATGATAACTGTTATCATTCTATAGTCATTATCTTCACCACTGCTATTTTTGGTAGCAGCAGTTTCATTATTGTTAGTATACTCATTATCATAATTGTTGTTATCGTTATCATTATTACAGTAATAATCATTATTGCTATCATTAGTATCGTAATTACTATTGTCATTATTACTATCGATTTCATTATCATAATCATCATTGCCACTTGTGTTATTATCATTATTGTTATTATTGTTATCATTAACATCATTTTTGTCATTCTTATTTTCATAGTTGCTACTATTTTAATCATTATCATAGTTGTCACTGATGACACATCTACCATAACCAATGATATAACATTTATCATTTTTTCATCATCTTCATTACGATCATTAGATATGGTATTATCATTATATTTGATATCAGTATAAAGGCATAATCAGCATTTTTATCGCTATCATCATTGTTATTATTATCATTCTTGTCATTTATATGATCTTATCGTCGTTAGCTTTATTTTGATAACAGTATCGTCACCAATATCATTATCACACTGTTGACGTAATGAATATATCATTGTAGGTATCATTATTACTATCATTATCATTGTCATCATTGTATCATCAACATCATAATGAATGTCGTTATTGGCATTATCAATATAATTATCATATCCTCAGTATCGTAATTTCAATATCCTTGTTATGATTTTCATTGTCTTAATACTATCACTTTCTTTGCTCTCTCTCTCTCTCTCTCTCTATCTATCTATCTATCTATCTATCTATCTATCTATCTATCTATCTATCTATCTCTCTATCTATCTATCTATCTATCTCTCACACACATATCTATCTAATCATATTTCTCCCTTTATCTCTCTTTATCCCTCCATCTCTCTTCCTTGCCTTCCTCTCTCTCCCTCTCGCTACCTCCCTGTACACCCTCCTACCTCCCCCTTCCCCCCCTCCCCACTCATGCTAGAGAAAAATTACCTCTTTTTTGTATAATCATAATATATAAGAAGCTTTGATGGCCCTGCATGCTTCCAGCTGGATGAAGATGGATGCCTTATAGGAATAAAGGTGACTACAGGATCATGCATGCCTGGATGAGGTCATGGCGTTTGTATGCCTCCACCGACGCACTTTTAGGGAAAGGCATAGGGGGGAAAGAGGGGGTTAAAGGGTTGAAAAGGGGGTTTGGTGGAGGGGTGGAAGGTGTTGGAAGGAGGGGTGGAGGAGGGAGGGGAGAGGGGTGAAGGAGGGAGGGCGAGGAGGGAAGAGGCGGAGTGGAAGAGGGCATGGTGGCGGAGAGCCCAGCACCACATACACGCCCCCCATTGGGCATGGGTGAAGGGGTGGCGAGTGAGGAGGGGTGGGAGAGGGGTGGAGGAGGGATGGGAGAGGGGTGGAGGAGGGGTGGTAGATGGGACTAGGGAACGAATGTGGCCCGACGAGGAGGGTGGGAGAGGGGTGGAAGAGATTGGAAGGAGGGACGTGGATGAGGGATAGGGAGAGGGGTGGAGGGGGGTGGGGTTTGTTGGAAGAGGGGAGCTGGGGAGGGGTGGAGAGGGGTGGGGAGGGGTGGGAAGGGGAGTGGATGGAGAGGATGGGAGAGGGGTGGAGGACATGGAGGGCCATGCGGTGGAAGAGGAAGAGAGCCTGAGAGGGGGGGTGGAGGGATGGATGGGAGGAGAGGACGTGGAGGATGGATGGGGGAGAGGGCGAGTGTGGGAGAGAGCGGGTGAGAGGAGTGGAGGGAGATTTCTCTGGTGGGAGTGATCAGGAGGGGTGGATAGGGTTTTGTGGAGGGGTGGGAGAGGGGTGGAGGAGGGATGGGAGTGGAGTGAAGGAGGGGTGGGCGTGGGTGTTGAGAGGAGGGGTTCCAAGAGGGTAGAGGGGGTTAGAGTAGGGATGGAAAGGGTTACAAGAGGATGGAAGGGGTTGAGAGAGGGATGAAAAGGGCTGAGGAAGAGGGATGAGGGGACTAAAAGGAGGATGGCGGGAGGTTGAGAGAGTTTTCCGAGTGAGGTTGCAAGAGGGAGAAATGTGGTGTGTGTTTGTGTGTGTGTCTACCGGAAATGTGGTAAGCTCTTTTTATCTATCTTTCTTTCTCTTTCTCTCTCTCTCTCTCTCTCTCTCTCATCACTCCCCACCCTCCCCCTCCTCTCGCGCCTCTCTCTCTCTGTCTTTCTCTCTCTCTCTCTCTCTCTCTCTCTCTCTCTCTCTCTCTCTCTCTCTCTCTCTCTCTCTCTTCTCACTTTCTCTCTCTTCTCACTCTCTCTCTCTCTCTCTCTCTCTCTCTCTCTCTCTCTCTCTCTCTCTCTCTCTCTCTCTCTCTCTCTCTCTCCCTCCCTCCTTCCCTCTCTCTCTCTCTCTCTCTCTCTCCCTCCCTCCCTCTCTCTCTCTCTCTCCCTCCCTCCCTCCCTCCCTCTCTCTCTCTCCTTCCTTCCTTGTCTCTCCCTGTGTCTCTTTCCGGCTCGGATCCCAACCGGACGATTCTCGAGTTCCTTCGCTTCTCCGAGAAGTCGCGGACAATTCTTCAGGAAAGAAAATCTCTCGTGGCATTTGTAATGGACGGAAGAGCTGTAAAAACGACAGGGACGCCATAAAAAAAAAGCAGCAATGAAGGGGGGTAGGGGTAGAAGGGGGCTGGGGGGAGGGGGCGTGCGTGTGACGGGGTCGGTGCCTTGCGTGAGCCCTCGTCATCACAACACAGATAACGATTTTCATAATAATAACCTACAGTCACGCTGGTCGACGCGCAAACACCCCCCACTCCCCCCTCTCCTCCCTCCCTTCCCCAACTCCCTCCCATTCCCCTCGCCTTACCCCTCCTTCATTCCCTCCCCCCCCCCCACTCCCCCACCCTTCCGTTTCTTCACTACCTTAGCTCACTCGTGTACACATGAAATAACATACACGCGCATACACATACATACAAACACAAACATACATATATGCAAAGCTGACGAAGAATTGTAAACATCAATATTTTTCTTTCTTTCTCTCCTTTGCTTTACTTTCTTCATACGCGTACAAACATTATTATGCGTGCTATTATCATTATCATTATTGATATTCATGATCCTGCTTATCCTTTCGGGAAATCTTCCTCTTGCTTATTCCTCTTTGCTTCTGCTTTATCGTGTCTTCTGCTTCCTCCTTGATCGCGGGGTCACTGTGTGTAAGAGTATCGCTGCAACCCCTTCCCCCCTTCCCCCTCCTCCCACTCCCTTCCCCTATACTCCATGGGACCATTTTATGCTTACGAGACTGCAGTCACTCAATTTCGTTTAGCAATTTGACATGCAATACTGCAACACCATCCTTCCGTATTTTTTTTCTGTTTTCCTTCTTGGCTCATTTTTTCTCCTCTCTTGCGTTTTTCCTTATTTCCCCCCCCCCCTTTTTTTTTCTCTGTCCCTCTTTTTTCTTCTCTCTTTCTCTCTCTCTCTCTCTCTCTCTCTCTCTCTCTCTCTCTCTCTCTCTCTCTCTCTCTCTCTCTCTCTCTCTCTCTCTCTCTCTCTCTCTCTCTCTCTCTCTCTCTCTCTCTCTCTCTCTCTCTCTCTCTCTCTCTCTCTCTCTCTCTCTCTCTCTCTCTCTCTCTCTCTCTCTCTCTCTCTCTCTCTCCCTCGTCTTAGCTCTTTCTCTCTCCCTCGTCTTAGCTCTTCTTTATCTCTCACTATCTCCTTTTCTCTTCCTTCGCCACTCACACACTTCCAGCCTCACGCAAAGGCGCTCGCGACACCTGCTGTTAATCTGCGAGACATTTGCGGGGTTGCAAGTGCAGGGATCGTTGCAACGAAGGAAAAGTGTGCATGAAAATAATTTGAAAATAATTTTTCCATAAATGGCACCACGTAATCTTCTTGCTAACAGGGGTTGTATGCAATTATCGACGGATTTTTAAATGCAAATTCCATTTAAGATTTTAAAATGCACTGGTTGATAGTTCTGTACCTGGTGCATGTGCTTGCCCAATATACAAGAGACAGGGGGAGGGGTTGTCTGGACAATTTCGAAGTATTTTTTTTGGAAAAGTTGACATTTTTAGCAATTTGAAGATTTAAGACGAGCTGTCTAGGCTCCGATTTTATGCAGCGACGCAATTAAAAAAAATAATAATAAAAAAAAATACTCAGTAGCCAGGTCCATTATACCTTGCCATTAGTCTGACGTTTAAATTCGGCTCATCTGTCTCGGCATATGTTTAATACTACATATATAAAAGAGATGAATGAAGCATAATACTAGTTAATGACCTTGTGACCTCAAAAAATTCCTGGCAGGCTGAGCTATCGGAGAGTAAAATAAAAAAAAGAAGAAAAAAGAATGAAAAAAATAAGCTGAGGGAATAAAAAAAAAGACAAGAGATAGTAAATAAAAGGAGTTCCGTGCGTATGTGCCTTTATATGTAGCATCCCTCCTTGACAAACAAGTGACGTCACGACAGTGCTTGCTTACGGGTGGCTTAAGATCCGAGAGCATTTGTTTTATCGTTGCTCTCCCTGTTCATCCCTTTCTCCTCAGTCGCTTGCAGTCACGACTATGCTGACTTCTTTTGACGTTAGTTAAGTTATTGTTATTGTTATGATGTTATCACTGTTGGCTTAACAGCTGTTGTTATTGGCGTTTTTCTCTCTCTTTCTCTTTCTCTCTCTCTCTCTCTCTCTCTCTCTCTCTCTCTCTTTCTCTCTCTCTCTCTCTCTCTCTCTTTCTCTCTCTTTATCTCTTTCTTTCTCTCTCTCTCTCTCTCTCTCTCTCTCTCTCTCTCTCTCTCTCTCTCTCTCTTTCTATCTATCTCTCTCTCTCTCTTTATCTCTCTCTCTCTCTCTCTCTCTCTATCTATCTATCTATCTATCTATCTATCTCTTATCTTGTCATAAACATAATTTTTATCATCTTTGCGTCCACGGGAGAGACTATATAAAACGATGGTTTGTGTCTTAGAATTCATCAAGTCATTCTATTTGTTTATTTTTTATATCAGAGTTGATGTTGATTTTATTTAATCAAATCAATATCATTGTTTTCACTGATAGTCCTTTTTTATTAATATGTTTTCTTCTTTGATATTTTCACTTATATCGTGGGCTTGGGAGATATAAGATCACAGTTATAGGCAAATGGTAGTTGTTATATGCGCGAGTAGGAGAGATAATAGAGGAAAAGAGAGAGAGAGTGAGGGAGAGGAGAGAAGAGAGAGAGCAGACAAAGAGAGAGAGAGAAAAAAGGAGAGAGAGAGAGGGTGGGTATATATATATTATAGTGTATATTATATATATATATATATTATAACTATATATATATATGTATATATTACTATGTATATATACATATGTATGTTGTGTATGTATGTATGTATGTATATTATATATATATATATATATATATATATATATATATATATTATATATATATATATATAATATGTGTTGGTGTGTGTGTGTTCTTGTGTGTGTTGTGTGTGTGTTTATATGTATATATATCTATATATATATATATATATATATTATATATATATATATAATATATATAATATATATATACTATATATATTCTCTCACACATACACACACACACACACATGATGGTAATGTAATAATGATAATGATAATAGTAATGGTGATGTTAATAATAATGATAATAATAGTATTAGTAATGATAATGATATCAATTATAATAATAACAATGTTAATGTAGTTGAAGATGATAATGCGAAAAATAGTTATAATGATGATAATAATAAAAGTTATAATGATACTAATGATAATCGTAATAATTATTATAATGATAATAATGAAAACAATGATAATGATACTGATAGGAAACAAAAATAAAAACAATAGTAATAATAAAGATAACAAAAAATAACAGTAATACTGGTAATGGTAAAAATGACAGTAAAGATAATGATAATGATGAGGAGAATTATAATTACGATAATGATGATAATTTCATGATAAAAATGATAATGATAGTAAAAATCTTGATAATGATCAAAATCATTATCATCATCATCACTATCAATATGATTATAATAATATTAGTAATAGTAATAATAACAATAGTGATGACAATGGCGACGCCGATCATAACAATGATAAAGATAACTCGAATAAATGATGTAAAAGCAGTGATACTATCCTCATTGTCATCACCACCTGTACAATCACACCATAATTATTCATGGTTGACAAGGATCACAAGAGAAGAGGTAAAAATGAGAATCAAAAGAAGAGAAAGGGGGGGAAAAAGTAGGTACTAGCACCCTCACCCCCACCCTACCCCACCCCCACCCACCCACCCAACACACGTCTAAAGAGAAATAAAAAATAAAAAAATCGACAACGCGAAGGTTAATGAGACTTGTGTCGCGTTTTCTTAAGAATAATAATACGAGATGATCTACTCATCTTTTATTTTCGTTTCTGTAAGATGATTGATAGATAGATAGAGAAAGAGATAGATAAATAGAGAGAGAGAGAGGTGGGAGGGAGGGAGAGAGAGAGAGGGAGGGAGAGAGGGAGAGAGAGAGAGAGAGAGAGAGAGAGAAAGTGGAAGAGAGAGAGAGAGAGAGAGAGAGAGAGAGAGAGAGAGAGAGAGAGAGAGAGAGAGAGAGAGAGAGAGAGAGAGAGAGAGAGAGAGAGAGAGAGAGAGAGAGAGAGAGAGAGAGAGAGAGAGAGAGAGAGAGAGAGAGAGAGAGAGAGAGAGAGAGGATAGAGTACGCGATCAAAGGAACAAGATTCAAGATTAACCGAAGCAATAAGGATAATGACTGGACGTTCCAAAGAAGCAAGAAGCTGAAGTACTTTAGTCATGTAATTATGCTAAAGGGAATATGAGCGCCGGTAATCGATGCTAAGAGGGTTTAGTAAAGCGAAAATGAGGTGGAAGAATCAGATAAAAGGGTGGATTGCCGAGGGAAACGCAAGAAGTCGAGAAAACAGAGACACACATATACGTATATGTAGGTGTGAATTAATCAGTGTTATGATTGTTATACGAAACTACAGTGATGTTTATCATATAATCACTTTTTTTTCCAAAGCTCTTGCGTACCATTATCAACAGCTCTTTAGACTAGAAGCAAGTACGCTATTGGACGATATGTGATACAAGCAGTTCTTCAGGCCATATGCAAATTATTTTCCAACCTACCGGCTGAGTCTTTCCTGACAGTTGGATTCCTCGGTAAAATCTCGAGAGGTGTGTGTTCGCCCACCTGATTGCTCTCTAAATCCATTTCCACCCTGTATCCTGTGATTTGGTTAATCCCTTACCATGATAACACAGGGGGGTAATAGCCGTCGATTGGATTACTCGGGGCAGACAGCGTTGCGCGCTGATTCCAGCTAAACCGGCGGCTTCCGTTGTAGGTTTGGAGGTGAGAAAGCTTTTTGTGGATTATTTGGAGTGTGTGATTAAGCTTATGCAATGACTAGGAAAAGCAATAATTCCACTCTCTCCATTTTGGACGTTCTGCGTTCGTCGAAAGTTGAGTGCGCCTCTCACCGACCTTTTCCGTCGCAAGGATAAATTGGTAGTTGATATTCTATTAGCATTAATTCGGAGAAGTTGTTAATGAAGTATGCTCCGTTTGATCACAAGGAAGG
>NW_028234425.1:32133932-32143932 GCF_977035675.1 Penaeus japonicus | reverse complement strand
GCTCTCTTATCTTCTCTCTCTCTCTCTCTCTCTCTCTCTCTCTCTCTCTCTCTCTCTCTCTCTCTCTCTCTCTCTCTCTCTCTCTCTCTCTCTCTCTCTCTCTCTCTTCTTCTCTCTCTCTCTGTCTCTCTTTTCTCTCTCTCTCTCTCTCTCTCTCTCTCTCTCTCTCTCTCTCTCTCTCTCTCTCTCTCTCTCTCTCTCTCTCTCTCTCTCTCTTTCTCTCAACGTCGTTCTTTCAACCTGTATTCTTGACGGCCTCCCTCCACTTCCTCTCTTTCCCTCCTCTTTATCGCTCGTTTCTCTTTCCACTCCTCCTCGAGACATCGCTTCCACGCCCCTTCCCCACACCCTTCCCGTGTCACCCTTTCCCACGTCGTTACCACCGCCCCCCTCCTTTCCCTCCCTCCCTCTCTCCTTCCCCCTTCCTTCCCCCCTGGACCTTGCTCCTCTCTCCCTCCCTCCCTCCCTCCCCACTCCCTCCCTCCCTCCCCACTCCCTCCCCCTAACCCCTGCTCCTCCCCATCCCTTCCTCCCGGTCCATGTTCCCTCCCCTTCCCTCACTCTGGCTCCTGCTCCCTCCCCCTCCCCTCCCCTCTCCCCCTCCCCCCCTGGCGACTAATCGTGGGCTAATCCGAAAATTATCCCTGGATAAGACAGTGCCTCCATGACCTAATCCAGCAACGTGCACACTAACAGTCCCGGATTTTTTTCTGCTGTTGTTGCGTTGTATAATGTGTAATTTGTTTCAGACTGGCATAGCGATTATGCCCCGCAGTGGCTGATCCATTGATAGATAATTTCCCATGTTTGTTGGTTTGGGAAGGATTTACCAGCCGGAATTCCAGGTAGCCATGAGATCGTAATGAATATGTTTTATAGAGTTTCTGCGCTGTACTTTTGATATTATACGACACGTATATCGTTGCCGGAAAATGATAACGTTTTCTCATGAGAAGTCGATGGTTCCAGGCCAGCTCCTTCTCACGAACCTCGGAACGAGGGAGGAGCAGGATGACGTACAGGCGTCTCGCACACACACACATATACAGGCACACACAGACACACACACACACGCACAGACACACACACACACACACACACAGACAGACAGACACACACACATAAAAAAACAAAAAAACATACACTTACAAACACACACACTTACAAAACCACACGCACACACAAACGAACACATTCCCCTCCCCTTCCCCCCCTTCCCCCTTCCCCTACACACAAACGCATGCTCACATAAATACATAAAAATAACATACAAACACACATGCGAACCCCAGCCACAGACAACCCCCTCGCTGACCCGACGCAAACCGCCCTTCCTCTATTCCGGGAAATCTTTTACTCTTCCGGCCCACAAAATTCAGACACCTTCTTGAAGAATCTTCCGTAGAGATTCCTTAATCCATTCCTGACGCTCTTTCCTTGGATGAAGATCTTGATAAACTTATTTTTTTTCCTTTTTTTTTTGCAGAAAAGACTGTAATTTACAGATAATTATCCATTCAGCCCCGCAGCCTATCAATCAACTGCAAGGGATGTGTCCGCAAACGTGTTTCTTAGAAAGTCATGAAGCTAAATTTAACCCACAGATTTGCTCTTTTGATTTAAAGGTAAGAAAGTCGAAGAGGAAGAAGAACACGACGGAGAAATAGAAGTTGAAGAGGGAGAAGAAGAAGAAGATGAAGATGAAGATGAAGGACACGAATAAGAATATGAAGAAGTAAAGGAAGAAAATGGAGACGTATAAGATGGAGAATAATAATAATAAGAAGAAGAAGAAGAGGAAGAAGAAGGAGACGAAGAAGAAGAAGAAGAAGGAGATCAAGAAAATGAATAGCAAGAGGAAAACGAGGACGAAGAAGGATAAAAACAAGAAGAAAAGAAGGAGAAAAATACGAAGAAAAGAAGAAGAGAAAGAAGAAAAAGAAGAAGAGGAGGAGGAAGATATGTAGAAGAAGAAGAAGAAGACGGATGGGGTCGCCCGATGTCCAAAATGTGATAGACACTGAATCAAAAATATCGCAACGATTCTTTCTTAATCAACAATAGTGCTTTTCATGACAGGAGGAAATTATCAGGAAGCCTCCTCCATGATAGATAGGCGAGTGGAGACAGGATCGAACGATGAAAATGAAATAAACGATATATAAAAGGGAAGAGAACTAAACTAAACAAACTGAATCTCTCAGGAAAACAACAACAACATATATACATACATATCCCTGGCTCCAAGACAAAAAAAAAAAAATATCTATATCTATATATACATATACACATACATATACCGTGGCCTCATAAATCACTGATTCCCAGAAGATAACACGTAAACATAAAATCTTGGCGGTCAGGTACGGGTCTCCCATCTCGCTCGGAACTGGAGGCTGACACGCTAAGACATGTCGAGTCGTGTTGTCGGGCGAGGCGAGGCGAGCTCCTCTGCTTTTGCTCTTGCTTGCTTGCTTGCCCTTTGCTTGCTTGTTGTTTTGTTAAGCAAGCATTGTGTTCTACTCTTTGGGATGGTTTCATTTGTTGTTGTTGTTGTTTTTTGTATTTTTTTATATTGTTGTTAGTATTGTCATTATTATTATTAACATTATCGTTGTAGTTATTGTCATTATTATTATTAACATTATCGTTGTAGTTATTGTCATTGTTATAACTATTATCATCATCTTCATCATCACTATTATTACTATTATCATTATTGTTGTTCTTGTTCTTGTTATCATTGTCATTTTTATTATCATTATTATCATTCATCATAGTTGTTATGATCATTTGAATTATCATTATTCTTTAATCCTTATTATCATAATCATTTTTATGATTAGCATTATTATCATTATGATTTTTATGATTAGCATTATTATCATTATCATTTTTATGATTAGCATTATTATCATTATTATTATTATTATTATAATAATCATCATCATTATTACCACTATTACTATTGATATTATTACTATCATTATGTTTGTTGCTGTCTATATGTTTATTGTTATCATCATTATCATTATTAGTACTGTTGCTATCATTATTATCATCAGTATCGCTTTTATGTTTGTTATCATTACTACTTCTGTTTTTGTTATCATTATCATTTTGTTATCAATATTATTTTGTTTTGTTTTGTTTTGTTATCATTATTTTGTTATTTTGTTCTCGATTTTGTTATCATTATTATTATCATCATTATTATCATGGTGATCATTTTATAATCATTACCATTATTATTACTATAATTATTATCATTATCAGCTTTATTTTTTATTATCATTATCAGCTTTATCATAATTATCATTATCAGCATTAACATGATATTCGTTATCAGAATTATCATTATTATCCTGATCATCGTTATCATCAATAATATCGTCATTATTATTATCGTCATCATCATTATTATCGTCATCATTATTATTACTATCATCACTACCATTACCATTATCATATATTGCCATTAACATTCTTATTATCATTATTTTTTTTGCAATTTCAGCTAATTCAATATTATTGTTATTATCATTTGATTACCATTTTCATCATTATTGTTATCATCATTACGATTATCATTATCCTTCTTGTTGTTATCACTATAACAACATCATTCTTATTGCTTTAATCATCATCATCGCCATCATTATTGTTACTATTATTAGCATTATCATTACATTTGTTATTCTCAATATCATAAGCATTATCAATAATATTAGTATTATCATTTATATCATTATCATTATTGTTCTTGTTGTTATCATTATCATCATCATTATCATTACAATTATTATCATTATTGATATCTTTATTATTATTATTGTTATTACTATTGTTCTTATAAATCTTATTATCATTATATTTTTTTATCATTTTGTAAATTAATATTAGTATCGCTGTTGTTGCTGTTATGATTAATATCTCCACCATCATTATAATAATTGTTGTTATCATCCTTATTATAATTGTTATTATCAATATCAGCATCATTGCCATTATTACTACTATCATTGTCATTATCATCATTATTATTACTATTGTCATTATTATTGTTGTTATTACCCTTATTGTTATTATCATCAATATTATTATTATCATTATTATAATCATAATCTTTATTATCATTATTATAATCATAATCATTATTATCATTATTATAATCATAATCATTATTACTACTATTAATATCATTTCCGTTTCTATAACATTGGCTATTATATTTATCACATTAAATTCCTGATGTAGATTTCAGTCAATGTCACTTCCACTTAGTAATATTCATTACTTCATCACTTCTACTAAACATCATTAATCCTTGTTTAAGAATGAAGTGTGATGTCAATCTTGCCTCCATTAATGGCATCCTTTTTATATAACGACTTAATTCCTTAAGCTCGATTGCGGGTAGTCACTACCTTGCTTCCTCCCCCTCCCCCTTTCCATCTCCCCCTCCCCTACCCCCTCCCCTCCTTCTGACCCTGCCTATTCCACTATCTTAGCTCAATTCTCCACCTCCTTTTCCTTTTCTTCTCATTTCTCCTCTTGCCCCCCCCCCTCCCCTCCCTCGCCCCTTCCTCTTATCTTTATCCTACTCCTTTCTCCTTCCTCTCCCGTCCCTTCTTTCCCCCCCTTCCGTTTCCCCTCTTTCCTTTTCCTTTCCCTTTCCGTTGCCTTTTGCTCTCCCTTGCTCCCTCCCGATCCTCTTTTGTTTACCTTCCCCATATCCCTCTTCCTCTGCCTCTCCTCCCTTCCCCATTCCTACGTCTAACCCCCTATCAACCTCTATCCTTTTCCCCTTTACCTCCCCTCATCTTCTTTTTCCCTTCCCCCTCCCCTCCCCCTTCCCCAACCCTCTCCTTCCCCTTCCCCTTCCCCTCCCCTACCGTTCTCCTTCCCCTTCCACACCGTTCTCCTTTCCCTTCCCTTTCCCTTACCTTCTCCTTCCCCTTCCCCTCCCCTATCCCTCTCCTTCCCCTTCCACACCGCTCTCCTTCCCCTTTTCCCTGCCCCACCTCTCCCTTTCCCCTCCCCCACCGCTCTCCTTCCCCTTCCCCATCCCCTTCCCCACCATTCCTCCTTCCCCTTTTCCCTCGACCTCTCTCTCTCTCGCCCTCAGACGGCCCGCGAGCGCGCCCGTCGAACCACTCCCGCAGGAGGCGTGGTCTTGCCGGATTAAAGCACATGGCCATCACCGTGGGAACTTTCAAGAGAGATTATGATACGTCTGTGTTTGTAAATAGATATTTATTCTTCTGTTGCGCTCGTGCTCATCGATAGATCAGTATAAAAAAATTGTAGATAATGGGTATCAAGACTCCCATGATATTATGATGTTTGGTCTCTTATCACAATGAAAAAAAGGATATATATATGCATCATCCTCGCTCAGCCTGTGAACACCAACAACAGCAAGCTTGCACCAAAGTAAATATATATAAGTGATGCTGGAGTTCAACACGGCTAAGCTGATTAGTGGTAATTATGTATAACCCATAAATCATTTAATGCTTGGATTGCGGATAAGCTTTGAGCTACCCAACAGTTCATAGCATTTCCTGGTGATTTTCTTTACTGTTTGCCGTACCTCTCGCTCTGTTTGAGGAAGAAGGAGGAGGGGGGAGGGGAGTATGATATACTTTACCCCTTCCCTCTCCTACTCCCTTCCCCTTAGTCGTCCTTCCCCTCCATCCCCTTCCTCCCTTGGGCCACCCACCCCCTCACGCCCCCCATTAACCGAAAGAATGAATTTCACAAGAAAAAAGAAATCCGTTTAGCAAATCCCTCTTACAAGGTGTTTACTTTTTCATGTGCGGAAGAGCTTAGCACGTGTAAACTACATCGCCTGGTCCCCTTCCCCGGCCCTCCCTCCTCCTCCCTCCCCTCTCCCACCCACGTCTTAAAATCCACAAAAATCACCACTTCCTTCCTCTCCCCTCCCCCCTTCCCTCTTCCCCCTTCCCCCTTCCCCCTCCTGCCAACCGCAAGGAACCCATCATCTTCTCATAATCGAATTACCAGAAAATTAAATAAGCTAATAACACGGCAGTAAATAGCCTAAACACACACACACACAGAGCCGATTTTGGCTTAATGCCTCTTAGGCCAAAGATCCCTTAACGCCACGAAAAAGCCTAATGCTCTTCTAATACTGCGACTTATGTCACTAATGCTCACTCACGGCTCTTGTGCTCGCCTTATATTCGTCTCAGCCCCCCTTCCACCCCTTCTCCCTCCCTCTCCCCCTTTCAACACCTCCTCTTCAGCCCCTCCTCCCTTCCCTTCTCCCTCTACGCATTCATATCATTGACAGAACGCGTGTATAAGGGGAGGGAGATCCACTGAGTCTTACATGCGCGCCAAAATACATGCACACATGAGCACTTACACGCGTATGCACACATTTAAACACACACACACACACACACACACACATATAAGCGGATGAAGGGACCCCAGGCTTGGACAGATAACCATGGATGAGCCTGGATGATGTGCAAGTTAAAGGTGTATAAAAATGGCTCATGTCTTCAGAGAGGTAGGGGGAGGGGGAGAGAATGGGGAAAGGGAGAAGAGAAGGACGGAAGGGGAGAAGAGGAATGGAAAGGGGGAAGGGGAGGAAATAAGAAAGAGGAGAAAAGAAACCGAAGGAAGGAAGAGGAAAAGGGGGGGGAGGGAAGGGGAAATGGATAGGAGGGGGGGAGAGAAAGGAAAGAAAAGAATCGAAAAGGGGAAGGAAAGGGAAAAAGAATAAGGGAACGTCGGGTAGAAGGAAAGAGGTAGAGGAATGAAAGGAGAACAGGAGGGAGGGAGCAGGCTGGCTTTGAGTAGGGACAAGAGAAAAGGGAAGAAGAACCTAAACAAATACGCAGGCTGTCCCTCGAGTGCCGTAGGAGAGAAGGATAAGAAGGAGCTGACGAGAGGACTTTGAAGAAGGATGCCGCCGATGTGTTGTTTGGCTGCAGATGGGATGCTGTTGGATAATGCTGGATAGAATGAGATTAAAACTTCTTTTTGGAAGATTAGATCCGCGGTGTCTAAGAGAGTGTGCTTATGAAGTGTGTATAGGTGTTTGCGTGTAAGTACGCGTGTGTGTTTGTAGACACGTGTGTATGTGTCTTTGCAGGTAAGTGTGTGTGTGTGTTTGTGTGTGTGTGTGTGTGTGCGTATGCGAGTGTTTAGGCGCACGTGTGGGTGGATGTATGAGTGTTTGCATAAACGCATGATCGAGTTAGCATGGATAAACACACGCGCACACACACACACACACACGCACACACACAACAGTAATAGGATAGCTGGAGGCTTCCAAAGAGGCGGAAGGTATTTTGGTTGCTAAAACTCTGTAATTATATGTCCATATACAATTCCTTTTTTATATGAATGTTATAGGGGGGTTAGTAGGGGGAGGGGGAGGGGGAGGGGGCTTAGAGTGTTATGCTGAAGAGCAAAATTATCAAGGTTAGGGTTTTTTATGTGAGTGTTACAAGAGAATTAGGAGGATGAAGGTATTTGCGCGGACCGTGAGACAAAAGCTGATAATCTTCTTGTTAGCAGCCTGATGGATCGCGTCGGCACAAGCCCTCAGCTTACGGCGTAATGAAGTTGTCTGGGTGTCTGTCTGTCTGTCTGTCTGGGTGTCTGGGTGTCTGTCTGTCCCGTTGGCACTGTGAGCGGCTCTGTTCGAGTGTGACTTGGGAGTTGCTTTACTGTTCACAAATGTGAATAGATAGATATAAATATACAGATAGATAGAGAGAAATATAAACAGAAAGATGGATAGATATACATTGATATTCAGACAGAGAGAGCGAAAGAGACAGACAGACAGATACAGATAGACAGAACAGATGCAGAAAGAGACATAGAGAGCAACACATAAAGATAAATACCGAAAAGGACACAGACAGGAAGGTCATTCCATTGTATTTCCAAAAGGCCATTGCACACACACCAATTCCCAAGCAAAAGACGATATTAAAATGTTGCTCCATCTTGAAAGAATAATTATTTGATTACGAAGGAGAAATGAAAGAAAATAGACGAAAAAAGGAGGTTTGGCTTGTTTTTTTCTTTTTTGTGTGTTTTTTTTTTTTTTGTTTTTTTTATCATTCAAATTTGAATTTTCCTGTTTGTATTTATCATTCTAGTTCTTTTTATTACGATAAGGATAGTAATAAAAATTCATTCATCGCGTTATCATCATCATTAGTTGTTATCGCCATTATAAACACACAATTATCATTATGATTATTATTCATATCATTAATGCCATCATTAACATCATCATCCCCACCACAATTGGTCGTAATTTTATAATCATCATTATCACCAATATCATGGCAATGATAATGATAATAATTATAATAAATAACATTGTTATAACTTTCAATATTATGATAATGATAATAATGGTAACGATGATATCAACAATGATAATAATATTAGTAATGATGAAAATAACAATAATGATAATGATAATGATGGTAGGGATAATGATGATGATGACGATAATAGTAATAACAATAATGATGATGATAATGACAACAACAATAATAATAATGGTAATGATAACAATTATAACGATAATAATGATAATAATAACATTGAAAATCATGACAATGATGATAGAAATAAGAATGGTAATGATGAGGATGATAACAATAAATGTAATAATAAAATTAACAACAATAATAGTGATCAGAATAATGTTGACAATCATGATCATAATAATACTTACTATCACTATTGTCATTATTTTCATCATTATTACCATTAACATTATTGTCATCACCTTTATCATTACCATTAACATCCTGATAATGATCATAATAACAACAATAATAATGACAATAAAAATAATGATAACAATCCATGATGACAGTAATAATTATCATAATTATGATAATAATGATAACAATGACGATAATAGTGAATATGATAGTGATAACAATAATGATAATGATAATGATCATAATGACAATAACAATAACAATAATAGTAATAATAATAGTGATGATAATGGTAATAATAGGGAGTGTTATAATAGTATTAATGATAATGGCAGTGACAGGTTAATGATAATGGTGATGATACTAGTACCGCATAATAATCATTATAACAATGATAATGATAATTATGATTATAGTAATATTGATATTAATAGTAATGATGATAATGATAATGATGATAATGATTATGATGATAGTAAGAAAATAGTAGTAATAATGGGATAGTAATAATGGGATAGATAGTAATAATGGGAATAGGGATAATAATAATCATCATAATGATAATAATAGCAATGGTAATGATGGCAATGATGATAATGATGATATCAACAATGATGAAAGCAATAATAATTATAATTATAATCATAGAATTAGCAGTGACAATGATGATGATAATAATGATAATCATAACAATGATGATAATGATAGTAATAACAAAAGTTTAAAATAATTATAATGTTTATAAGGATAATGATGATAAGGATAATAATACTGATAATGATCATGGTAACAAGAATGATAGTGATAATGACGATCATGATAATGATATCAATAATGATAATAATAATAACAATGATAAAAACAATAACAACAACAACAATAATGATAGGGATAGTAATGAAGATAGCAGTAGCAATAAGAATAATGATAATGAAGATAAGGATGGTGGTAATGATGATGATAACAATTATAACAATAATAATGAAATTAATAGATAGTAATGATAATAATGATAGTAAAAATGATAATGATAATAAAGATGATAATTATGAGAATGGTGATAATAACAACAACAACAATAATGATCATAAATGTAATGATGACAGTGATAATGAAGATAATGATGACAATGATAATGATGATAAAAGTAATAACAATGATAACAGATATGATAAAAATGATAATAATGGTGATGATGTAAGTAATGATATTGATATTGATAATGAAAGTGACATTGCTAATTCTAGTAACAGTAATAT
>NW_028234425.1:32118464-32121332 GCF_977035675.1 Penaeus japonicus | reverse complement strand
AGAGGGGAGGAGAAGGGAGAAGGGGGGAGGAGAAGGGAGAAGAGGGGAGGAGAAGGGAGAAGGGGAGAAGGGGGGAGGGTAGGGGGTAAGGGGGAGGATAAGGGAGAAGGGAGAAGGGGAAACGAGATTGAGAGGGGGAGAAGGAGAGACGGAAGGGGTGAGGCAAGAGAAGAGGCAGAGAGGGAAAGGGGTGAGGAAAGGGGAAAAGGAAAGAGGGGGAGAGGAGATGGGGAGTTGGAGAAAGATAGGAAGATGAGAATCTGAATATGATAAAGGTAAGGAAAGACACACCGAGAGAACATGTAGTCATCCTGAAGACTGATTGCATGTTTTCTTCCCGTAGGGGAACAAAATGGCTAATTACACTAATTATTAACGAGGCTCTCGCTTGTTCAGAGGCCGATGGAGATCTGGAAATATAAATCTGAAACAGACAGCAGACACAAAAACGAAAAAAAAGCGCTCAACGACCATATCTACACAGTCATGACACTCTAAAGATCATCTTAAAAGCCTTGATGGCAATAAAATGACATGCTAAATCCGAAAAAAAAGCAAGTTAAAAGAATGAGCGCGAGGAAATAAATCACACTGAAATTTGAAAAAAAAAGGGAGCACAAAACTACAAAGCATTAATATCCACAAGAACTTCGCATTAAGAGATAAAAAAAGAGGAACATATGAGAAGAGATCGGGTTTTCCTCCGCCATTCCTTCGCAGTGCCAAAACTAAAAAGCCCGACGGGGGTCTTGGGGCCCCCCGCTATAAAAACTAGAACATAAAACTTTGCGAGGTGTGAAAGGGGACGTGAGCAACAGATGCGTAGCCCGGGAAAATTTGATGAGGAAGAGCGCTTTCTGGAATGTCTGGGGTTTCACTGGCGGTCGGAGGGGCAAGTGCAGCGGGGGCGCTCCGAAGGCTGGCGTCGTCAAACAAAACGGCGATCGGGGGGGGGGGTGGGGGAAAAAGGGGGGGGGTCCCGTTGTTTGTTGTCCACTCTGCCTTTTGTTTAACTTTTTATTGTAAACGTTACATACGCTCACATAAATTTTCTTTCTTCTTTTCTCTCTCCCATTGTATATATTCCACACACACACCCCCACACATATGTATAAAATATTATATATATATATAAATATATATATATATATTATAATATATATAAAATATATATTATGAATATTAAAATATATTTAAAAAATATATAAATATATATATATATATATATACATATATATATATATATTTTTTATATTTTAATATAAAAATATATATATATATATAATATATATATGTATGTAATATAAAAATATATATATATATATTAAATATATATATATAAATATATATACATATTAACGTATAATGCATGTATATGTAAGTGTATGTTTGTGTATGTATAATATATATTAAATATATATATAATAATTTTATATATATATAATATATATATATATATTATTGTATGTTTTGTAAATGTAAATATATATAATATATATAATATATATATATATAAATAAAATAATATATATATATACATATACATATAATATATATATATATATATAAATATATATATATATATATAATACATATATATATATATATATATATAAATATATATATATAAATATATATAAATATAAATAATTTTCTATATATATATATATATATATGTAATATATTATATATATTTATATAAATATATACATATATATATAAATATATAAATATATATAATTATGTTATTTATAAATATAATATAATAATTTATATATCATTTATATAATAAGTTTTGTCGTGTTTTGTTATATATATTTATATTATATTATATAATATATTTATATATATATAATATATAGTAATTCAATTTAATATATATATACATAATACACACACACGCACTCACACACACATAACACACATATATCATAAAAATATATAATATGATATATTAATTATATATATATATATATAATAATAAATAATATAATAATATTATATATATATAAATACTACATACTTACATTATATTATAATATATATATATATATTCATATATATATATAGAATATATATATAATATATATTATACATATATATAATATATATATATCATATACATAATATACTAAATGGAAGTAAATTATATATATAATATAAGATTTACATTAGATGCATAAGGTTTATATGAGTTATTGTTTTTGTTTATTTATATATAATAATATAAAATAAATGTATTATATATTACTATATATATATAATATAAATATATAATATATAGATACATACATATATATAAAAAATATAATTAATATATATATAAATATATTAATAATAATATATGTATTAAATGTATAAACATAATAATTATCTAAATATTAATAACTATTTATAAATAAATATATATAATAATATATAAATAAATAATAACTATAAATATATATAAAAAATATATATAATAATACATATATATATAAATATATATAAAATACTATATATATATATATATAATATATTATATATCTATAAATAATTATTTAAAAATAAACCAATATATATATATATATAAATAATAATAAAATATATAAATATATACAGTATATATATCTATATATATATAAATATAAAATATAAAATAAAAAATAACTGATATATATATATATATATAATATATAAATATAAATATATAAGTTTTGTATGTGTTTTGTTGGTATGTGTGTGTAGTGTTTTTGTGTAAGTCATATATATATATCAATATAAATACATATAAATATATATCTATATAAAAAAATAAAATATATATATATATATATAATAATGCAATTCTTCTAATGAATATCCAATATGTTAATGCACCACTCTATC
>NW_028234425.1:32110964-32113464 GCF_977035675.1 Penaeus japonicus | reverse complement strand
AGACAGACAGACAGTGAGAAAGAGACAGACAGGCTGACAGACAGACAGAGATAGATAGATAGAGAGAGACAGACAGACAGAGTTGGTATGTAAATGTGTGTGTTTCACGTGTTCATACGTGTGCTATATGTGTGTGATTCTGGGTGACTGTACGTGTGTGAGTTCATGCATGAGTGCGTGCGTGCCTCTCTGTGCATATGTATACTATACGTTCTGACATGTACGTGTATGAGGACGTTTGCTTATGCACGTGTACATGCATATGAGAGAGAGAGAGAGAGTATACGCGCGCGCGCGCGCGCGTGTGTGTGTGTGTGTGTGTGTGTGTGTGTGTGTGTGTGTGTGTGTGTGCTTATATGCCCCTCTTTCTTGGAAGATGTATTTGTTTCCACAGGCTTGTAATTGAGTCGTGACTTGTGTGTATATTGCCGTGTATATGTCACTGTGTGTTTTAATGTGTGGCTGCCCGACAGGTTTCTGAATTATATATTCTACTGAAGATTAGAATAAATTCTGAAAATGAGACCAATAAAAAAAACATATCGAGCGCTCCATAAAATATGAGCAATATCATATGCTGGGTCACCGATAAACAAGACGACCTGGAGCTAGCCGGCCTTCATTCACGTGGGGGGGATGTAGGGTTGTGTGTGTTGTATTTATCCTTCGTGGTGTACAGGGGACGGCGCGTAGTTAACGTGTGTTTCCTGGGACACACGTTACACTTGCTCTCATTATGAAGAAGAAGAAGAAGAAGAAGAAGAAGAAAAAAAAAAAAAAAAAAAAAAAAAAAACAAAAAAAAAAAAAAAAAAAAAAAAATAATCTATAAATATATATATATATATATATATATATATATATATATATATATATATTTATATATATATACATACATATATATCTGGTGTAGATATTGATATTTATTTTGATATAGTTTACTTAACAGGAAGAAAATATGTATCCAACAATTTTTTTTTAAGAGATACAATTATTATTCAAGTACAATTTAATAGCGTATACAAGTAATAGATACAAGTCATTAACAAATACACGTAACAAAGAAAAAAAATACGAATGTTTACATGTACTATCCACAATTCTTCCTTCCAGACATCAACATCTTCCCCAAAGAAAATGGTGAAGAGTTAACACAACAACCAACAGCAAAAGCAGATTTATCTTTATCCACTTTCATGTTACGACAAAAGAATTTTCTCTTTCCTGTCTTTTTTTGTTTCTCCTTCTCTCACTGCAACGAAGTACACAGTAAAAAAAAGGGGGTAATAATCATAAGTAGAACTTAAAAAATAAGAATAAAAAGATTTACATCAATCAGCTAATGGCATTAAAGGGGATTGATGTTACTGCAAGTATAGTGTAAAGAACAATCTCAGAAAAAGGATAGTGAAAGGGGATGATGATGGTGATGGTGATGATGGTGGAGAGTGATTGATTGAAGACTGGGTGGGGGAGTAAGGGAAGATATGTTATGTTGTGTGAATATATATATATGTATAATATAATATGTATAATAAATATAATATCATATTTATGATATAAATATATATAATTAAGAGAGAGAGAGAGAGAGAGAGAGAGAGAGAGAGAGAGAGAGAGAGAGAGAGAGAGAGAGAGAGAGAGAGAGAGAGATAATGATGATGGTCATGATGATGATGATGACAAGTAAGGGAAGAGAAAGAGGAAATAAACGGCAGACGAATGGGATAAAAAGATATATGATAGATAATGGAAATAATGACCACGATTAAAAGAAGCAGTAAGGAATGTTACGTAATTATGATGTGCCTAATACAAATTAACCAATCCACAATTAAAGAAGTTTGTAAGCAAGAGAGTATTCTTATCTGTAATATTTGTAGCATCCAGTTAAGTACCGAAGAAGAGAGAGAGAGAAGAGAGAGAGAGAGACAGATATAAAAGAAAAAAAAGAGAATGGAGAGAAAAAAAAACAGAGATAGGAGAGGAGAGAGAGAGAGAGAGAGAGAGAGAGAGAGAGAGAGAGACAGCGAGAAAAAGAGAGAGAAAAAGAGAGAGGGAGATAGATAGAGAGAGAGAGAGAGAGAGAGAAAGAGAGGAAAAAAAACAGAGTTAGAGTTAGAGTCAGAGACGGAATGAGAATCAGAGAGAGAGAGAGAGAGAGAGAATGCGAATCAGAGAGAGAGAGAGAGAGAGAGAGAGAATGCGAATCAGAGAGAGAGAGAGAGAGAGAGAGAGAATGCGAATCAGAGAGAGAGAGAAAAAAAAAAACTAAAAAAACAGACCAACAAAGTAGAAACGAGGCCGCGTTTCAAGAGGCTCCGAGGTGACACAACAAAACGGCGTCCCGAATGACACATGGAGACACGCAGTCATGAGGCTTGGCGAAGAAAATGGTTTCCTTTCTCCCTCTCGCTGTCTTCTCTTATTTATTTGCTCTTCCTCATTCTCTTGGGTATTATTGTGTCATCCTTTCACATGACTTATTTGATGTGATGTGTT
>NW_028234425.1:32107791-32110864 GCF_977035675.1 Penaeus japonicus | reverse complement strand
ATATAATATATATAAATTTATATATAAACTATATATATATATATATATATATATTAATATATATATATATATAGCCAATTTGACATGTGTTGGTGTGTGTGGAGTTATATTTAAATATATAAGTATATATATATATAATATATATATATAATATATATATAATATATATATATCTGATATGTAAATATTATTTTATATGTATAAATATATTTATATCTATATATAATTTATACTAAATATATATATATACTATATAAACATATATATAAACACATATATATATATATAAATAAATATAATATATATATATATATATATATAAATAAAAACACCCATATAAATAATATAATATATATATATAAAAAATATAAAAAAAATATATAGAATAAAATTCATATATAATATACTATATATATATATACATTAAATAAATATATATAGATAGATAGATAATAGATGATAGATTGCTAGATAGCTAGATAGATGGATAGAATAGATAGATATATAGATAGATAGATAGATAGATATACATATACATATATAAATTTTATATATAAATATATATATATCAAATATATAAAATTTATATATTTAAATATATAAAATTTATATATATAATATATATATGTTATAATATAAATATATATACATATAAACCCCCCATATAATAATATATATATATATATAATATATATATATAATATATAGTTAATACTATATATCTATGATATATATATATATATATAATATATATATACAGAACAAAGATATATCATTAATATATAAATTGATAAATGTGAATTATATATAATAATGTGTATAATAATATAAATTAATATTAAATAGGTTTAGATATTTAATATAAATATATATACTATCACACTACCTCTCCACACACTTAACACACACACACATCATCACATCACACATGCAATCACACACACCCACACACAGCACACACACACACACACACACACATATATCTATATATAATATATATATATTAAGTATTATAAATATATATATAATATATATATATATATATATAATATATATATAATTACAATGTATGTGTATGTATATATGCATATAAATGTATCTATTTACTTACTTATGTTTTATCTAACTATTTATATGTGCGTGTATGTGTATATGTGTGTGTACATGTTCACACATACGCGTGTGTATCTATATGCACAACTGATTTCATCATATCAATTTTCCTCACGGCTATATCATTACAATCGAGGCTATGTTTAAAGATTTTTAAAAAGCTGCACCAAACTTGCTCACGGATGAATTCGTCTCCTCTCCATTGCAGCTTTCGAGCCACCGTTGCACAGGCGACCCCTCCAGCAAGCAATGTCACAAGAGATTTATTTTTCTTTTCTCGCCCTTGGTGTGTTTTGTGTAATTCCTTTGATCAATGCTTGCTATTAAAATCCCTACGCACAATTGCGGAGGGAAATTATGGAGTGAATATTCGATATGCGAGACTGATTTGTGTTATGTTGATCTTGTAAGTCTAGTAGGCCTATCATTTAAGAAATTTAATAGGCTCTGGAAACGATACCAAATCAGCCAATGAGAAACACACATGGAGCGCCTCTTCTGCACAAGAGCTGTCAGTATGTGAGAGAGAAGTTGAATCTCGCAACTAGACATGGAAGAATCACCAGCATAAGCATATCGTTTTGCATCAAGATTTTAAAGGATCCGAACGGGTTTTCCAGTTGCAAAGCACGTACGACAGCGGTTGATACAGTATAAGCTGTTGACTGCAGAGAGGGCAGAGAGGGCAGAGAGGTCCCAAATGCGATTTGTATGGCTTCCTTCACAGATCGGACAATTGTTGCATGATACTGCTTACTCTCTTGTAAATAATTAATGTACTCAAGGCAACATTGATACACGTGTGTGTGTGTGTGTGTGTTACCAGATCCCTTAATGAACAGAGCCAACAGATACGAAGCAATTATGAAGCAATGTCATTTCAGATACCCGAAGGTATAAGTATTTGATAATGGGATATGCGCAGAGAAATATAGATCTATAGATAGGACGTTATTGCTGTTTTAATTAAACTTGGATACATTTACAGTATATTTTATAGACTAATATAAGTGATGGAGAGGTGTGGCAAGCATAAGCGAACACATAATTGTTCATTACATTGGTGAACAGAGACGTCCCTTATGATGAGACATATATACAGTATCAGTATTATTATTATTGTTATTATCGTAATTATCATTATTGTTATTATTATTATCATCATTACTAGTATCATCATTAATGTTATTAGTATCATTGTTTTTTGTCATCATTATCATCTCATTCAATTTGTTGTATAGTTGATTGCAATTCATCATGTTTATGATTTAGTTACCATTATGCCATCATTATGATCTTATTATCATTTATATCATCATGCATCAAATTGTCCATTATAAAGACTTATCAGCTACTGATATTCATGTAATTACTATCATCATGTCATCATCTATCCATACATCATCATTGCCATTTCTATTACACTATTATCCCGCCATCTCCCATGTATACAGGCCATAAGCATTCCATTCCTCCTCTTCGTCCATCCTCAATAGTCAATACGGAATTGTGAGATGTTACGTCAGTACTAATTCAATAGCATTATCATTATCATATATGTTTTTGATGTTATCATCATCAATCTCCTTTTTATTATATTTATCACCTTACTAATGCATCACATATTATCCGTTACCTTAGAGTACTTTGTCGATATTACTTTTATTATTCAATTACACTATTGTACTTTTGTACATCAGTAAAGCAAGATAAGTTCCGCTACTGTCACTGTCCCTCACCATCAAAACAACATCACTATCAAAACAACACTTCATCCTTACTTTTCCACCAATCACCGCATCACCATCAGTCACTATACGTTATCCAAGCATCATCATATCAAGACCTGTGCATCACCACAATATGAATCACATTATTCATCATGAAAACGACCAACTGAAAGCATTGTCACGGATGTTGTAATAAGGTAACAGTTTTGGTTTCTGTAAAAGATCATATC
>NW_028234425.1:32095291-32097791 GCF_977035675.1 Penaeus japonicus | reverse complement strand
CGTATCAGTATGGTGACCATGGCAATGGGAAAGGACTAGGGACAAGGCTGATTATCCTATGGATAGTTGTTGAACGCCTCACTTGTCGGTATTGCATCATGGAATCCGATGCACTGCAATAAATAGAACAAGAAACAAGAGACGAAAAATATATGGAAGACGAAACTTCCAGATATTTACGTGCACAGACCTCGACGTCATTGCACCTTATTGCGAGCTTGTGAACTCTTCTAAAAAAAATACAAAGATTATTTCATCCTCATCAGCTCTTATATCAAGTGACTGCAACTAATTATTGTTATCTTTTTTTTAATGAGGCTTAGCAGTGATGGCAAAGGTGATTGTTTTTTCCCCGACATTTAGATTACAGCGAGTAGATATTTATTAGGAAAAAACAACTAAAAAGGTGAAAGAATCGTATTAATAACAGCGTAGGAAAAAAAAGAGGAAAATTGATTAGCGAAAAATAATAAAAATGAGATAAACAGTTTCTTGTTTTGAAAGATTATCTTTTTTTTACATATATTGAGACTCGTAAAGTTTCAATCATATTATGAAATCATTGTTTTTCATAAGTCGATCTGATAGTTCGCTTAAGCCGAGGAAAAAACATTGATAATGATAAGAACAATTATAAAACAATGAGGATAATAAAAACTATCAAAACAATATTGATAAAGACAATGATAATAAACAAATGAATGAATAAATAAATTATTCGAGCAGACAAATTATAGAATAACACTATCTTCTGCTTTTACTGCTCTTTCCCGGAGCACATAAATCTTATTTCTTTTTCCATTACAACAATGGCAGTTTCGAAATGCACATTGCTGTTGGAAAAGGGTTTGATGAATTGTTATTTACAAGATGTATGCTAATTATATGTGCGTGGCAGAGAGAGAGGGGGGGAGAGGGGAGAGAGAGAGAAAGGGGGGGAGAGTGAAAGGGGGGCGGGAGAGAGACAGAGGAAAGAGAGAGAGATGAGGAGAGAGAGAAAAAAAAAGTGAGAGAGAGAGAGGGGGGAGAGACAGGGGGAAGAGAGAGAGAGAGCGGAGGGGAGAGAGAGAGAGAGAGAGAGAGAGAGAGAGAGAGAGAGAGAGAGAGAGAGAGAGAGAGAGAGAGAGAGAGAGAGAGAGAGAGAGAGAGAGAGAGAGAGAGAGAGAGAGAGAGAGAGAGAACAGAGACAGAGACAGAGGGAAAGGGAGAAAGAGTGTATGTATGAAAGAGAGATAATAGCGTCTGACAAAGAAATAATCTTCAAGACACACGTGAGGAATCTAGCTCGACAAGGCACTACGAAACATGTCTTTTTCCCCGATGATTCCCAAGTATAATCCTTGATATATTCCAACGACACCGATATCCTACCCATTTCTCATATCTCCATATTGATATCATCATAGAATTCATTCATATTTTCATCTCCTTGACAAATTTGATGCTGGGTGTGAATAGGCCTACATGTACGTAAACACTCCAACTTCGACGAAACGTACTGATATGGATCATAGTCTTGCATAAAGCGAAGTTTCTCGAAGTTCCTTAACTTTCTGTCTTCCGTGGAACTCTGGTCGTGTGCTACCAAGTAAGCTGAATCATGTGACCTTATCCTAGACGTCCCCTTGTCTAGGACTATCCCTCTTTCATACTCAGAATGACTAAGCTTCTGGAGGATTGAGTAAGATCCATTAACCAGTCAGTTACACATTAGTAAATGGGGGTATTGCAATAATTACGCCATGTCATGTAATTTGGTATTTGAGTATTGCCTTGTGTCCCTTTATAGCCGACATGTTTAGATGATTTTGTCAAATGCATTCATTTTAGTTTAGGTGAGCTTTTAGGTAGATTTCTCAGAAACTAGAAATATGGAATAGAACTGATTTAATCATTTTCGCAGAGAGAGAGAGAGAGAGAGAGAGAGAGAGAGAGAGAGAGAGAGAGAGAGAGAGAGAGAGAGAGAGAGAGAGAGAGAGAGAGAGAGAGAGAGAGAGAGAGAGAGAGAGAGAGAGAAGAGAGAGAGAGAGAGAGAGAAAAGAAGAGAGAGAGAGAGAGAGAGAGAGAGAGAGAGAGAGAGAGAGAGAGAGAGAGAGAGAGAGAGAGAGAGAGAGAGAGAGAGAAAGATGGAGAGAGAGAGAGAAAGATGGAGAGAGAGAGAGAAAGATGGAGAGAGAGAGAGAGAGAGAGAGAGAGAGAGAGAGAGAGAGAGAGAGAGAGAGAGAGAGAGAGAGAGACAGCAAGAGAGAGAAAGAAAAAAACAGAAAACAAACACACAGAGCCTGAGATGAAGAACGACAGCTCAAAAAAAAGAACACAGTTAGACAAACAGATACTTAAAAGTGAAAAAAAGGAAAAGAGAGTAAAAAAAAAAAAAAAGAGAAAGAAAGAGACAGAAAAGAGTGCCGTGACCGAGCGTGAAATAGGAGAGTGAAAGAGAGGCGGCCACACTTCACTGGCTATTGTGCTGACGTCATTCACACACCTGCCTGACCCGGGC
>NW_028234425.1:32087791-32090291 GCF_977035675.1 Penaeus japonicus | reverse complement strand
GGAGGGAAGGAGGGAAGGAGGGAGGGAAAGAGGCAGGACGGAGGGAAGGAGGGTGGATGGAGGAAAGCGGAGAAAGGATCGAATTATAATAAGAACGATGATAATGATGATGGCCCTGATGATGATGACGATAACAATAATTATGATAATGATAATAGTAATGATAATGATGATGATATGGTAGTAATAGTAATAATGAAAATAATAATAACAGTCACAATAACATAAATGCAAATAACAATTATGATAATAATGATTTTGATTAATAACAGTTTTAGTGATGGTATTAATGATGATAATGATAATAGTAATGATAATGACGATAAAGATAATAATCATAGTAATAATGTTAATGATAATAATAACAATAACAATGATAATGATAACATATTGGTAATGATGATGATGATGATGACAGTAAGGATGACAATAATGATAATATTAATGTGATAATGATAATTATAATTAGAATGATTATAAGAATTAACATAATGAAAATAATAAGGAAAACGATCATAATAATGATTGTGATAAAAATAACGACAATGATAAAATGATAATGATAATAATGATGATAATGATAATAGTGATGTTAATGATAATAATAATAATAATGATAAAAATATCAGTGACAATGGTAATGAATGATAATAGAAATAATGATAACAATAATATTGACAATAAGAATGATAGTGATGATGATGGTAATGTTAGCAACGATAACAGTAATGACAAAAAGCATGAGAGGAATAGCAATAACAATAATAATGATAATAATAATGATAGTAACAACGATAATGATAACAGTAATATTAATATAATAATAATTACAATTATGATAATAATAATACTCATAATAACGATGGTAATGGTGTAGATAATAAAATCCTAATAATAATGATAATAATGATAATGATAATAGTAACAATGATAATCATAATGATAACAGTAATGATTATGGCAATAATCATAACAAGAGTAATAATGATAATGACAATATTAACAATGATAATCATAATGATAACAGTAATGATTATGGCAATAATCATAACAAGAGTAATAATGATAATGACAATATTAACAATGATAATCATAATGATAACAGTAATGATTATGGCAATAACCATAACAAGAGTAATAATGATAATGATGATATCAACATTACTATATATGACGTTAATAAGAATCAATCAAACCATCGCTATAAAATAGAATAAGGACTTCAACTTTTCATCATTCTTATTAGTGGTTAAAGGAAGGCTGGTAAAATTAAATATTTACTAAAATGCAGAAACCCTTTTTTATTTGAATGACCAGCGCAGAATTCCATATAACTGAACCACACTGTACTCCGTATGTGTAGACGTTCAAGATTACGTTTATGTTATGTTATATAATTATGTTATGTTTATATTACGTTATAGGCGATGCGGTTTACGTACATTCCGGAGTGTGAATATAACGCGGTGGTTCATTGTGATCCAAACCTGAAACTTTCCACTGGTGTATTAGCGGTATCTTACGTGACCTTCAGAATAGGTCGAAATGAGTGCCTTTCAGATATTGGTATATCCAGATTTGGTAGTTATTTTTTTCTCTGTCGATACCTGTTTCTTGTAACTCCGTCTATGATTTTTTTTCCAGTTTGAATTTGTGAACGTCTCTTTTTCGCGATTTTTAACTCTGGATATTGTTTGAAATAGTTAATAACGCACAAACAGAAGATGCTAAATAAAACAACTTTCGGAAACTAACATTGCAATTATGCGCTTTTTTCTTTTTTTTTCTTTTTTTTTTATCGCTGATTTTCTGGTATTGAAGCTGCCTGGGTTTATCACTATTTCCATTTAGCCAATACCCGTTTCATCCCTTGTCCGAAGATCTTTGTGCGTTGCCCACTGCATGCTTTTAACAGTCTCTCCCTTTTTAAAGGACAGACCACTTCTTGCACCATACCAATATGATGCGACGTCATATAAACACCACAGAAATACACAGTATATATTAGTTACAGTTACTTGAAATCGTTAGGAGGATCTAGGTACTCTCACCTGTTTTCGAAGCGTGACCCAAGTTGTTGTATAGAAAGCGATCGAAAATTGCTACGTATGTATAAAGTCAGAAGAGGTCTTACCTTATAAGGTATCTTACCTTATAAGGTACCTTACCTTAACTTATAAGAATGGTCTCCTCTGAGTAATGACTCAGGTAGGGTCAGCTGTAGATCACCTGAGCAAAACTGGGTCATCCATAGTTCAACATTAAGTCAACAGTGTTGATAGTACTATTGATAATAATCACGACAGCATCTAACGAAAACTTTATTCACAATCAAAATGATAAGGCTCCCCCAATCCTTAACTAAGCATAAACAAAAATACTTACTCATCAAGTTTCGCTCTCCGTTGCTATCACACTTCCGGGGCAAAGTTTAAAAGCATAGACAGATATTTTTGGATTAGAACGTGCTGGAACATATACTTTGTGAGCAGAATAGTTC
>NW_028234425.1:32075291-32080291 GCF_977035675.1 Penaeus japonicus | reverse complement strand
CACACACATCGCTTACAAACACCACAATCTAACACACACTCCAACTCACAAACCTCAGTCAATCACACACAAACACACTCTCTCTATCTCACAAAAAAACACAATCACACATCACTCAGTCTCAAACCACACTCCCCCACCAATCCCACAATCACACACCACTCACACAATCACATCACAAACATCCATCTCACAACACAAACTCACTCCCACTCACTAAAACACACACTCACACTCACACACACACAAACAAACACACACCTACAATAAGTCTATGACTGACTCTCATCTGTCTCTCACACTAACACACACTCTCAATCACTCATACAGTCTACCCCTCACACTCATTAACCACCACCCCCCCCCCCCCCAAACCCCCCCCCCTAAACTCCAAACCAATAAAATCATATATCTATATAAATCTAAACTAACACACACTCTCACTCTACATTAGTTGAGTAGAGAGAGTAGATAAAGAAGTATGTGAGTGAATGTGAGAGTGTTAGATATGATTTGATAGTGAGTGATGATTAGTGAGAGTGATGAGGAGTGAGCGTTAGTAAATCACAGTCATTCAACTTACAACCACACACACCAATCAATCCCGCTCAAACTAACTATCACACTCATAACTCACTAACACACACTAACTTCTAAATACTATATCTGTATATATCCAGTCACTCCACCATTCTCTAATCACTAACTAACTATAACACAACTAAATAACAATCATCTATAAAACACTCAGTCTAACACCATAAAACTAACACAATCTATATCACACTAACAATACTAAATATATACCTCACTCTCTCAAACAATATATAATTCTCAGTGAGAGAGATTAGGTGTCTGTGAGTGTGTGTGTGTGTGTCTTGTGTGTGTGTGTGAGCATACCTCCAACTATATAGAAAGAAAGATAGATAGATAGTTCGAAAGAAAGATCGATATATAGAAAGATCGATAGCCCGATAGATCGAAATTATAAATCAGCCCCCCCACATATAAAAAAATATCAATCCAAATACTATATCTATATATAAATCTCCAAATTCACAATATAGTATATCTAAATATGTCAAAGTGCCCATATCTACATACAGGGGGTCCAAACTATCTATATATCTATATAAAAATAGATATATATATTTTAAAAATATATATAAAAACATATATATATATATGTATATATCTCACATAATAACAAAATAACTAATATAAAACAATCTTACACACACCTAACTCAATCATCACAATAACACTATAATGTGAGAGTTTAGATTTATATATGTTTGTGTGAGATAGTGAGTGAGAGATAGTGTTTATACTTCACACAAACACACCCACACACTCTCACACACACACTCCCACTCAAATCCAGACACAACAACAATCTTAGTTGAGTGATAGAGTGAGATTGATAGAGAGAGAGATAGAATAAGAGAGTAGTGTTGATGTGATGAGTGTGTGTGTATTGTGTGAGAGCGAGTGAGTGAGATGAGACTGAGTAGAGTGTTAGTTTAGGAGACTAACAAAATCTAGCACACATCCTTCTAACACAATCAAACTCACACACACTCATCACACACACACTCTACCAACATCTAAATACAAAAAATAACTAACACACAAACAACTATCACACTCTAACTAACACTCACTCACTAACACAATTTCCACAATCCACACACATATGTACACACAACTCTCACTCTCATCACTCTCTAACAATCTCACAACACACCCAATGAGAGTGATAGTGTGTGTGTGTGTGAGGAGTGTGGTGTGTGTGTGAGGTGAGTTTGCGTGAGTGTGAGTCACTAAAAACAATCACATCTCCATCAACACTCAATCCCACTCACTAACTCACAACAAACAAAAAACAGACATCAATCTCACAAACACACACACCTCACTCTCAATCCCACATAATCTCTCTCCAGATTGTGTGGTGTGTGTGATGTTAGTAACCACATGCGTCCCAGAAATCCGGGCAGTACCACTAACCGATTACTTTAAATCCAACACAAGTCATTAAAATAGCCCGTTCCCCTGAGAGCGGGAAATCACAGCCATCAATGAAAAGGATTACAGTAATGGAACTCTCGAAAATAATTAAAACTGCAATTCGAAAATTCTAGAAAAAAAATAAATACAAAAAATAAAAAGTCGCGAACCGCCAAATAAATCAACCATTTTCGGTCCTCTACAAAATTTCCATTTTCCAATGAACGTCCCCGCAACAATGGACGTTTAAGCAAGTATCCCCTCCACCGAAACCCCATGTTACCTCGCCCACCTCCTCCCCAACCCCCTTCCCTTTTGTGGTCAGGCCATTTAGTGGGTCATTTTCCGGCAGCCTGTTATCTGGCTGGTCCGTGATTCCCCTCTGGGTGTGTTTCTCTTGTTTTCCCCTCTTCCCGTTCTTTATCATATGCTCGTTTCCCGCCCTTTTTCGCCCGGCGTATACTCCGTGCAGCTTAAATGACAATTAGCCACCGAAGAGATCCAGGTTAGCACTCTCTGTCAGGTGTTCTGCTTGTAATTAATCCTGCAACCACAGTCTGGCTCTAGTAATTAAATAAGGATAATGCTATAGTTATGATGCGCTGGATAATCTGGCATCAACTCTCCCCCTACCAGCAACCCCCGGGGACCACCGGCCTGGAGGCGAGTAATTGTTAAACTTTTTTTTTTTTCTTTTTCTTTTTCTTTTTTTTTTCTTTTTTTTTTTGTAGGGGAAGGTCCCTCCTTTCTTTTTTTCTTTCTTTTTTTATCGAGTATCTTTTTTAGTGTATATAATTTGATGACTTCGCGAAATTTCCATGAGGTCTGCTAAAACTAAAATCCAAAAATATTTCCCCTTACTATTTTCTGTTCTTTCGCCCTCGCTTCGTCCTCGTCGGAAGACCAAAGTACTCGAGATGGTTCGAGGGGAGGTAAGGGAAAGGGAGGGAGTAGTAGGGAAGAGGGGAGGAGTGGAGAGGGGAGAGGGGAGAGGGGGTGGGTGCACCATACGTGTAATTTGGTCGCGGAATCGATGCCAAATCTGCGGGGGGAATCATTGTCAACATCTGGATTCCATTTTCCAGAATCTACTTGGTTGCGGCAACAGTTCCCTGCGCGCGGTCATGTGCGGGGGTTGCGGCGGGGGCCGGGCTCCCCCCCTGCCCCTCGCAATCCTGCCCATCCTTTCACAGCCCACTCTCGCTCCTCCTCTTTTTCTCCTCTTCGACCCTCTCCTTCCGTCCTCCTACCTCTCCTCCACTCCTCTCGCTGCATTCTCCTTCTTTCTGCTCTTCTTACTCCCCTCTCTCTCCTCCTCTTCCTCTTCTCTCCTCGCTCCCATTCCTAATCTTCTTTTTCCCTTTTGGTCCTGTTATTTCTCTTCCTCTCTTGCTCCCCCTGTTCCTCTTCCCCTTTCGCTCCTCCTCCTTCTCCTCTTCCTTTTTCCTTCTTATTCCTTTCACTTTTTTATTCCTATATTTCCTTCCTTTCCTCACCTTCTATCCACCTCTATCCCACACCCTCAACTCATTTAATATTTTCTCTTTTGCTCATTACTCTTCCTTCTCCTCCTCCTTTTTCTTTCCCCATTTTTTCGCCTCTCCTCTTTTTTCCCTTCTTTTCCTCATTCTTTTTCTCCTCTCCTTCTTCTCTCCTATCCGTCTCCTCCGTCCTCTCTCTCGTTCCCCTTCTCCTCTCTCTCTTTTCTCCTCTCTTCTCTCTTCTTCTACTTCTCTCCCTCTTTCTTCCATCGACACAAACCTTTCGTTTCTTTCTAAACTAATTCTAACTACCTATCCCTCATTCTTCTCATCATCATCATCATCATCCTCTTCTATTTTCGCTTCCTCCTCACTTCTTCTTCCTCTTTCCCTCTCGCCCCTCCCCGTCCACTTCCTCCTCATTTTCCTGTTTTCACTATTCTTGTCATTGTTATTATCAGCATTATTATCATTGTAATAATTATTATCATTACCCTTAGTATCATCATTATCCCTATCATTATCATTATTACTATTATTATCATTATTATTATTATTATTATTATCATTATTTTATTATCATCATTATCATTGTTATTATTATCACCATTATCATTATTAGTAGTAGTAATAGTAATAGCATCATTATTGTTTTCATCATTAATTATTAGCATCATCATTAGCTTCCTTATTACTGCTGTTGTCTCTGTTATTTTTGTTATTCTTTCTCTTGTCATTATCATCATCATTGTAGTCTTTATAATTGTTGTTCTCTGTATTGCTCTTATCATTATGAAGGTCCTATTACCATTCTTATTAGTGATGTTATTTTATGCTGATCATAAATTGTTAACATCATTATTATGATTTATATTATTATCATCATTATTATTGTTCCTGACCTTATTGTCATTATTATTAGTGTTATCATTACGTTCTTTTTGTGATTTATTTTTATTTATTAACTTACTTTCTAAACTTACATTTCTAACTACTTTTTCTACATTATAACCATTTTTAAGAAATTGTTTTTTCTTTTATATCATTATATATTGTTTTCTAATTGTTCCTAATATCATAATCATCTACCTTATCATGTTAAAAAAAAACATCAATATCATTACCATCACTGTTATCACTATCATCATCATTACTTTCTATGTTATCATTAGTTTTGTCATCATCACTAATATTATCATTGTTAGTATTAGTAATATGATTATCATTATTATCATTATAATCGTTTTAACTTTATGTTTATACCCTTATTATGTTTTTCTATCTTTATCCATTTTTTTTTCACCCTCATCCCTGTCTTTGTTATTTATACATTAACATATTTGTTGTTATTATTGTTCTTGTCGTTATCATTATCTCATTTCAATTATCATCATCATATTCTTCAGTATCATGATCATTAATTTTATTTCTCCTTCTTCTTCTTCTCTTTATCTTTTCTTCTTCTTTTTCTTTATTTTTTTCTTCTTCTTTTTTCTTCTTTCCTTCTTC
>NW_028234425.1:32070291-32072791 GCF_977035675.1 Penaeus japonicus | reverse complement strand
GATGATGATGATGATGATGATGATGATGATGATGATGATGATGATGATGATGATGATGATGATGATGATGATGATGATTCTACCAAAGGTGTCATCGAGATTGAAAGTGAAAAGAAGGAGTCGTCTTTTCGCAGTTCGATCAGCTGGTTGGTACGGTAAAGCCTTACACATCTCAATTAGTACGTGTCCCTTGTGTCCTTCAGTAATCCCTTCTTCTTAGTCTCTTCCCTGAGCCTGCACTTCCGACCAGCCCTAACTGCAGTCTGCGTGGTGATCGCGTGACTGACTTCGGCAAGTAACGTACTTGTTGGTGATTACAAGGCAGCCGGTAACAGATGGCGGCAGCGATGCACACAACAGCTGGTGTGGAAGCCGGACCATCTTGCCGTCGCTTGCTAAGCTTATCTTCTCGTGGTGCAGTGCACAGGTGTGACTTTATGGATTCTTTAAGTTGTATCTTTTATGGCAGTAAGAATTTGTTTTCGCTTCCCTACCATTCCTTATTTACTTTCTTTAATTACTTAGTTGGACTATTCAGGCTAGAAAGAGGGGGGAAGCTCAAGATAATGCTAAAACAGATAAAGAAAAAAAACACTGGAACCCACTAAGCAGTACCCTCACTGTCGCCCGAAGCTTTCCCCTTGATATAACAAAAGCATCTCGTCTCGAACTCAGCAAAATCTTTCTGGAAATCGAACCTAGATCACAAAGACCGCTCTCCCTAAGAACACGTTGGGGACACGTCCTGGAATTCTAGAAGTACGAGAATGCATGACGTTCCATTATTCCGTTTAGTAAATCCCGTCCCAGAAGACTGCCGTTTTGTTTTGGAAATATTTGCAGTGATTTTTAAAAAGATGGAATTCCCTGCGATGTCGTTTGATTTTTAACCATTTTTCGTGTTTCTTGTTAAAATGCTTTCGTAGTAACGTAATAACATGCTTTATGGGAATTTAATCATTTGACACAAAAAAAATGAAAAGAGGTGATAGTTTTCCAGTACTGTTTGCAAAATTACTTATTCATAATTTGCAAAGTCTATTGCATCATGGACGTATCTCTGATAGTATTTTACATTCCACCTTTGTTCTGAAAATGAAAACGAAAATCCCTCTGGCACGTGTATCATCCTTTGGGTCTCTCCGATGTATGTTGATGAGTGATGCTTCGTTGCAACGGTCTTAGTTCGACCTCTCCCGCGGCAGTTTGAGTCGCTCGCCACAGCACCTATTTTATTTTCATTTGTTTTTTACTTTCTGATATCTTTGCCCCCGATGATGACCTAATCTCTATGACCTTTTGGGGGAAAGAGGGTGTGGAAGTTAACCTCATTTCTCCCCCTCCCATCATCTCTCTCTCCCTCTCTTCCTCCGTCCCTCACTCTTTCTCCTTGTCCTCCTTCCCACCATCTGTTTCTGCCCTCCCTCCCTCGTCCTTTCGTCCCCTCCTCCTTCACCCCTCCCTCATTCGGTTTGTTTGTGTGTCGGTCGTGTGTGTGTGTCCCTGTCCTGACCCCAACCTCCTTCCCCTCCATCCCCCTCCTTCCTTCCATCCATCCTTTGCTCCTCTCTCTCTCTCTCATCTCCTCTCTCGTCTCTCTCTCTCCTCATCCCGTCTCTCATCCTCTTCTCTCTCTCTCTCCTCTCTCTCGTCATCTCTCTCTCTCCTCTCCCTTTCTCTCTCTCTCTCTACTCTGTCTCTCTCTTCTCGTCATCTCTCTCTCTCTCTCTCTCTCTCTCCATCCTCTCTCCTCTCTCTCTCTCTCTCTCCTCTCTCTCTCTCCTCTCTCTCTCCCAATCCTCTCTCCCTCTCTCTCTCCCTTTCTCTCACCCTCTTCTCTCTCTCTCTCTCTCTCTCTCTCTCCCTCTCTCTCTCCCTCTCCCCTCTCTCTCTCTCTCTCTCTCTCTCTCTCTCTCTCTCACTCTCTCTCTCTCTCTCTCTGTTTCTCTCTCGTATCTCTTTTTCTCTCTCTCTTCTTGCGTCTCTCTCTCTGTCTCTCTCTCTCTCTCTCTCGTATCTTTCTCTCTCTCTCTCTCTCTCTCTCTCTCTCTCTCTCTCTCTCTCTCTCTCTCTCTCTCTCTCTCTCTCTCTCTCTCCCTCTCTCTCTCTCCTTCCTGACGAAGTGAACAGACCTAAAATTGTGAAGCTCTGATGTTTAACTATTGTTTCTGCTTCAGTGAAGGACTGCGGAGATTCCCCGCATATCCATCTCCCCTGCAGTGATAAGTGGACTCGTCTTGACATGGAGGAAGAAACAGCAGTGCGATTTTTCTGTCATGTTGCACAATTATTTTTTTTATTCTTTTGCGCCGCGAGAGGTATGTTTTCTCTCTCTCTCTTTCTTTCTTTCTTTCTCTCTCTCTCTTCACACTTCTTCTATCTCTCTCTCACATCTCTCTCTCTCTATCTCATTATCTCTACATTCCTCTCGCTCTTATCTATATATTTATTATTTATTTATCTATTTTTTACTTCTCTCTCTCTCTCCTATATCCTCATC
>NW_028234425.1:32002791-32010291 GCF_977035675.1 Penaeus japonicus | reverse complement strand
AGTGACGCAATTATCCTGTATATGCTGTTTTTTTTAGTTTTCTCTGTTTTTTTTGCATATTTTATATTATATGTTTACAGTACGATAACTTCGGCACAACAGCTGGGCACCTCAGATAAACGCTCACAAGAGTCAGTTACCCTGATAGCACGCGAGAGAGATCACGTCGCTTTTTTGGCGGTGCTTTATTACGTGTTTTTGGTGTATTTTCTTGTGAATAATTCAAAATGCCTCGTGTGAGTGCTAAAAGGAAAGCGTTTATTGACTCTAGAGTAGACAACTTTAAGAAGAAAACGAACAGACCAACAAACACCTGCTGAAGCAAGTACGTCATCAGCATCCCCACCCCATTCTGGCAATGACCTGGAGTGCCCTGGAAGTGACCTGACCTCCCAATAATGACTTCACATACCTTACTGATGAAATATATAAGTACAGATTCCATATTAATAATTTTCCTTGTCATCTACATGTTGTAATGCAATGTGCAAGATAAAATCGCAATTATCTCGAAAAAAAAAATTTTGCATAAATGTTGGAATAACTCGGCGTGTAATGGATCTATTTTTATATTTCATGTAGCAAAATAATCGTGGGAATGGGTTTTAAAAATCTATGGAAACGCATTTGTTATGTTTTAGGAATTAATTTAAAAAATTTTAAAGGGCATAATTAAAGATAAAAAAAAGACTCGCTTTTGCAATTGTCACAGTGCATTTATTTTTTTAAGATAGGCTTAAAAGCCCCCCTAGTTTTTTAGATGAGGGTTTCTTCTATGTATAAACGAAAGGAAATAGTCATTCTCTCAATAGTTAAAAAATTATAACACACTTTCTAAAGTCTCTCGAAGGTGTTTTTATTTTTTACGCAAAAACTACTTGTCCGATTTTAATGATATTAAGTATATAGTAGCATTATATGACAATAATTGCCATGTTAAATTTTGATAAGCCTACTTAAAAAACTGTTGTCAGGAGAACCGAAAATCATTAATCGCAGTCGTAAGATAGTACGACTCCCTTAAAGATACCTACCCAAAGCTTCTCACTGAGAAACATTTAACTAAATCTTTACAGGAATAGTTCTTTTCTGAATGTATGCAAGATAAGTGGAAACTAATTACTACAACAGAACATCCTGTCATAAATTCTCCTACTAGTATCATCAAGACAGACATTACCAATGTAGCTTTTAGTTCCAAAAATCAATTTAATTATTTTGTTCCAATTACTTTCATTAGTGTCTAAGGCATCAGCCTCATTATACAGTTTTTTTTTCAAGTTAGCAATATTTCTGTCAATAGTGGTAGGATGCAGAATGCTTTCCTGGGATAAGGGTAAGTTAGGTATGCAGAGCAGATGCTTTACCAGGCCTATGGCAGGTCCAGCCTCTGTCCACTAGTGACTCTGAACTGGGTCCTTATCCACCGTGGTGCCCAGCCACAGCAGTAAACACCAGGCGACAGTGGAAACTCACAAGCTTGGGCAGGGCTCAATCTGCCAACCACACAGGTGTGAGGTCAATGCGCTACCACTGAACTAGCTTGACAGCAGGACTTTCTTGGGATATTGCAATTGCCATATCTAGAACCCTTATAGATGACAAAAGTTAAAAAATAATCTCCACTATTGGACATAAAAATGATGTGATTTTATACCTTTACAGGACTGGTAAAGAATTGAGGTCACAAACTAGATGTAAAATAGTTTGTTGCTTGGACCCTCGTTGAGATGCATTCATGGAATACTTTTGGAATGTCTAATAACTGCACTCCCATTACACAGGATGCAAAACTCTGAAGTTGGTTGAAGTAACTGATCAATATTAACAGGTACCCAACAATAGTATTGTTAGGTATTATTACAGTTCACATGGATGAATTTCTTCCTAATCATTGAATTTTAAGTTGCTCAATTACATAATACTGTTAGTATCTTGAAATCCTCTTTAAAAAATATAGGACTTGTATAAGAAGGTTGTATCAGTATTTGAATAATTCATGCTGTTTTCTTGAAAGATTTGCTTTTGCTTACATTGTCACCAAAAACAAACACTTGTAACACTATGATCAACAACTATTGGCAGTTTACTTAAAGAGAAAGAAAGAAAGAAAGAAAGAAAGAAAGAGAGAGAGAGAGAGAGAGAGAGAGAGAGAGAGAGAGAGAGAGAGAGAGAGAGAGAGAGAGAGAGAGAGAGAGAGAGAGAGAGAGTGTGTGTGTGTGTGTGTGTGTGTGTGTGTGTGTGTGTGTGTGTGTGTGTGTGTGTGTGTGTGTGTGTGTGTGAACATGCGTTTGTGCATGCGTTGGTGTTGGTGTTTGTGGAGTGTGGGTGTGGGTGTGGGTGTGGGTGTGGGTATGGGTGTGGGTGTGGGTATGGGTATGGGTGTGGGTATGGGTGTGGGTGTGGTTATGGGTGTGGGTGTGGGTATGGGTATGGGTATGGGTATGGGTGTGGGTGTGGGTGTGGGTGTGGGTGTGGGTGTGGGTGTGGGTGTGGGTGTGGGTGTGGGTGTGGGTGTGGGTGTGGGTGTGGGTGTGGGTGTGGGTGTGGGTGTGGGTGTGGGTGTGGGTGTGGGTGTGGGTGTGGGTGTGGGTATGGGTGCAGGTGTGGGTGTGGGTGTGGGTGTGCGTGTGTTTCTGTTTCTCTGTGTTTCCCTTTTTGTGTGTGTTTCCCTTTGTGTGTGTTTCCCTTTTTGTGTGTGATTCCTTTTGTGTGTGTGTTTCCCTTTGAGTGTGTGTTTCCCCTTCTGTGTGTGTTTCCCTTTTTGTGTGTGTTTCCTTTTGTGTGTGTGTTCCCTTTGTGTGTGTGTTTCCCTTTTTGTGTGTTTCCCTTTGTGTGTGTGTTTCCCTTTTTGTGTGTGTTTCCTTTTGTGTGTGTTCCCTTTGTGTGTGTGTTTCCCTTTTTGTGTGTGTTTCCTTTTGTGTGTGTTCCCTTTGTGTGTGTGTTTCCCTTTGTGTGTGTGTTTCCCTTTGTGTGTATGTTTCCCTTTGTGTGTGTGTTTCCCTTTGTGTGTGCATTTCCCTTTTTGTGTGTGTTTCCCTTTTTGTGTGTATTTCCCTTTGTGTGTGTGTTTCCCTTTTTGTGTGTGTTTCCTTTTGTATGTGTTCCCTTTGTGTGTGTGTTTCCCTTTTTGTGTGTGTTTCCTTTTGTGTGTGTGTTCCCTTTGTGTGTGTGTTTCCCTTTTTGTGTGTGTTTCCTTTTGTGTGTGTTCCCTTTATGTGTGTGTTTCCCTTTCTGTGTGTGTTTCCCTTTCTGTGTGCATTTCCCTTTCTGTGTGTTTCCCTTTCTTTGTTTCCCTTTCTGTGTATGTGTTTCATTTCTGTGTGTTTCCCTTTCTGCATATGTGTTTCATTTCTGTGTGTTTCCTTTTTGTGTGTGTGTGTTTTTGTTTCTGTGTGCATTTCCGTTTCTGTGTGTTTCTGGTTTTGTTTCTGTGTGTTTCTGGTTTTGTTTCTGTGTGTTTCTGGTTTTGTTTCTGTGTGTTTCTGTTTCTGTATGTCTTTCTATTTCTGTGTGTTTCTGTTTCCGTTTCTTGGTGTGCTTATGTTTCTGTTTCTGTTTCTGTTTCTGTTTCTGTTTCTGTGCGTCTGTGCATCTGTGCATATCTTTGCGTGTGCATGTGCGTGCGTGGCTGTCTGTCTGTCTGTCTGTCTGTCTGTCTGTCTGTCTGTCTGTCTGTCTGTCTGTCTGTCTGTCTGTCTGTCTGTCTGTCTGTCTGTCTGTCAGTCAGTCAGTCAGTCAGTCAGTCAGTCAGTCAGTCAGTCAGTCAGTCAGACAGTCAGACAGTCAGACAGTCAGACAGTCAGACAGTCAGACAGTCAGACAGTCAGACAGTCAGACAGACAGACAGACAGACAGACAGACAGACAGACAGACAGACAGACAGACAGACAGACAGACAGACAGACAGACAGACAGACAGTCAGTCAGTCAGTCAGTCAGTCAGTTTGTCTCAATGTAAAACATACTGTATCTGCTTACTTATAAGCCACATATTTTTGCTAAAATATTGCAGTTGTGGGTCTGGTTTACATCATGATATAAAACACTTTATTTGTATGTACTCTTCTGTGGCCTGTAGTTACAAAGCACAACCACTAATAAACCTCCTAATCTATATCATCTGCTGATTGTTGCTACATTTTGTGGGTATAATAATTCAACCTAATGCAACAATTCAGGAAACATGACCTTGAAAGAACGATCTCCCACACACACCTTCCAGGATTATTTTTTACATGAGTCAAAATTCCTTTTCCATGAGGGCTGATAATATATATTACCAAACAACTATGAAAGTTTTACTATACGAAAAATACTCTTGAAATATGTCTGCCAGCAAGCCCAAATTTTCTCTTCACTTTGCACCAGAATCATCCAATCAGTTCTACATTATATACCAGACTTATTTTATAATCTATCATACTGATTTTCTCAACTAATGATAGATCACAAGGGGCAACTCCACAATATCTTAGGGAGAATGTTTACACATCATTTTTAATAACTATCCACAATGAATTCCCTATATTTTGAGCAATATTGTAAGTACATATATATTCAAAAGACCATCTCTTAAAGGAAAAAAAAAATATGATATAAAAAAGAGAATATTAGTGAAGAAAATGTAAAGTAAGAAATAGCATGAAAGCAGCATGTAACACATCATGCTCTTGTTCACCCATTGATGCTGGAAGTGCATGTACATATGTACTGCCCACTTTAGTTTTGTTTTATTTATTTTTTTTACACACAGGTGGCTCCATATGGACTAATTGACCAAGGGGTCAATTAGTAGGCCTCAGATATTTACCTAATATCTTTGTTTTTCATGAAAAAAGTTATTTTCATTGCAAAAATTATTGTTTTTAATGGCAATGGCGATGACTATGATTATGATGACAATGTGATGATAATGACAATAATAATCAAATTAAATATGTTTTCTCCAAAATCCAAGTAACTGTTTAAATAAGTGAGGTGAGGTAAGCCTAGCGACTGACTCCTTGGTGACTAATCAATTGTGGAGCCATCAATGGGTAAAAAAAAATACATAAATATATACAGGACAGTCCATGTTCCCAGCAGCAATAGATCAACAGTTTCCTTCGATTTCACTGAAAGCTAACCTAAAGCAATGCTAATTAATCATCAATCAGACCAATGAAATCATAATACGAGAGAGTCAGATCAAAAATAAAACAAACAATAGATCATCATCTACATCAGCCAAACACTAAATCAGTAACTCAATGAGCAATCAAGAAACTATATTAGGTGGATAATAAACCAACTTTTATCTTATTCAGATGTGCCATATGAAATCCACGGACTCTGGATAAGTGTATCAAGAACATTGTAATAAAGTATTCAGATATAACCTTCTTCCCATTACTTATGGACTATGAAGATGGTTTACACCTATTCCATTTATTACCATTGAAAACTCTGAAAATTTGTATAAGAACTGCATTTCAGCATTCATGTTCTTGTGGAAAAATAACCAGACTATAAGTAAAGACACTAATAGATTTTACCCTTTTGGGATCAATGATGGTATAACTTTGGGTAATCCATTAAATAATGACTAACCTTTTTACATTATACATAATACACCCTGTGACTAATAACAAAGGGTGGCTTATAAGCAGGCACATATTGTAAGTGATTCTAGCATTCTAAACATTCTAAAGATATCAGAATAAAGATTCAAAAAATAATACGGCATAATAAGGGAACTAAATTTTAATCTGCATTTTTTGGTTACCATTTTACCAAACTATGAATAATTTATGAGTAGGATTTGCTGTGGAATATATCTCTAATCAGTGAGATATGTTTCTCTTTCTTGTTTTATTTGGAAATGCACTTTTTTTTAGAAATGTAACTATGCACTTTCTTTTGAAAGAGAAAATTATAATTTCCATACTTTGCATTTAACCAATCATTCAGTATCAAAGATAGTAGGACAATTTCAGATTCATACATGATACTATGAAGCATTTTTTTCTTCATCTTTTTTTATAATATGGACCTGTGATTTGGTTGCACATAATATGTACAAGTAAAGAATGTTTCTTTATAATTTACACTGTAATTATTTCTTTTAAACAATTATGGCTAGCACCTGACCTGTCTTTCCTCACAATACTAGCTTCAATCCACCCCTTCTAGCTCAGGTGAAGACTCCTCTTCATACAAAAGTGACTCGTCCTCACCTTCTGATATACTAGATACATCATCACTCTCTGCAGTTATGGGGTTTTCAGGTACTTCAGTGTCTTCCTTCACCTCAATTTTGGATTTTAGTCTCTTGAGGTGCTTCAAAAGGGTCGCATACTGAAAGTGGCCACGCCATTCCCGGAAAGGATCCTGAAAACAAGCAGATATCAATTCTGTACAGAAGAATTTCAGTATCAAAAAAATTCTCAAATTCAATAAATAATTACATTTCTTCAAGCAGTGTAATATTCATCATCATCATAACACCATGAGCATCTTATTTATATAAAAATTGAAGGAAAGAAAAAAAGTCCCACAATTTTGGGGCTTGCATTCATATTTCAAAGACAAGAGTATCTCTAATTTCTAAAAAAAAAAAATATAATAACAATAATAACTATATTGTAACAAATGTAATCATATTGTAGTGCTATGACACAATCAGCCGTATTCTTGAACGTTTTCTGCGTGTCATGGCCATGTCATGTTCATGTTGTGTCCATATCGTGTTCATGTCACGAATGCGGTAATCTAGGACGCAAAAGCGTGGCACGTTTGTGTCAGCTGCTTCAGGTTTACCAACCGTTCCAAAGTTAACATGTTTCAGATGAATGGCACTGTCCAAACGACAAATTCATAAGAGAAACTACAATCATAAGTAGCATTAACATAAGATAGTACAATTTTGGTATGAATCAGTCGTTGTACTTGTTCCTAGTTAAAGAATTGAAAACCATATCATGAACTTGCCGTTGGTAATTCACTCTACGCTCGATCAAAACAAACGGGATGAGAGGGATCATGTGTTTATGAATAGATCTTCCTTATTTTGTCTCTGTATATACTGTACATATATGCGTATCTTTAATATATCATACATAAAGATTTAATGTATACATATTTCTTAAAATTATATACTTTAACTTTATGTTCCTGACTACTTTTACCATTCATTTAACTTCACTCTCCTTCGAAAAGTCCGCCAAAAGGTAAACAAACTCAAAATCAGCAGAGGATCCATGTTTTCCTAAAAGGGTTTGTAATCCAAGTCTAGGACAATGATGCCTAATATATCCAATATAGATGTTACTTTCCAAACGTAGTATGCTCATATGAAGTATTGGTAAGAAAAAGTACAGTAAAAATATAATATTTTTCACCCGTGTAACTATCGTGACAAGCCTACCCCCTTGTCACGGAGTTTCCACGATTGCTCCAATACTTTCCACGCTTTTGCCACGACTTTGCCATGCTTTTCCCACGATTTTGCCACGAACC
>NW_028234425.1:31985291-31992791 GCF_977035675.1 Penaeus japonicus | reverse complement strand
CATAAAGATTTCTGTGAAAGTTTATTTTTATATAAATTAATTTCCTAGAAAGCATTTTCAATTTCATGATCTTATGGATCATATATAATGTATTGGTTTTTAAAAAATGTACTATTTTCTTTTTTCTTTTTTATAGATTGCAGTCAAAAGATAATAAACTGGCTCCATGCAATAGAGGTGCCTAAAAGAAGTGACAATCAACCTTTGCATAAGATTATGAATAATTGTATATAAATCAATGAAAACACGAAAATAAACAAACAGTGAGGTGCAGTTTGTACTTTCTTCAATAGAAATATAGTATGATAAAAATAGAGGTGCAATTTATAAAAGAAAAAAAAAAGAAAGCATGAATTGGTGTGATTATTATTGTTATCTGTGTTCTTTAAAGACCTCTCTGGCTACTGGTTAGTCTAATCGTCCTGCTCATTATTTGTGGAGCTTACATTTTGCCGGAGGTTCTATTGGCATGGAGGTTACTTCAATATTTATTGTTGTCCTTTTCCATAGGTCTGATAGGCAATGATTGTTTATTGAACTCTAACGTATGAATTGCCAGTTTCTGAATCAAATAACATTTATATATCTATATAGTCAGTGTTTTTCAATCATGTCACAGAAATTAAATATATTTGGATTCGTCAAACTATTAATTCCATGTATTTCTTTTTTTTTCAATGTTATTATAGGCCTATGATTGTCAGCAAAATACCCTAGGCTGCATGAACATTGTTCTCGCTTATTTCCTGTGAATTTTCTTTATTTTTGTCATGTTCATATTAACCCATTCCCGCTGGGCTGTTTCGTCTTTTATGGCTTCAATGCCGGGGCTCTCGAACGCATAGGCCTAAATCAATTATATCATCGACGGCGTATGACGGCACCCGCGCTATCATATTACATAATCGCCGTCTGTGGCCGGCGCCCGGCTGTATTGGGTTAACCCAATGACAACAGGTGTCGTACATATGTGACACGGCAAAAAGTGTGTAATGAGAGGGTGTCAACATATGAGGCTTTCCCAAAAATTGTTTATGCAGGGTGTCATATTACATCTAGTAGGCTGCGTGTGTCTCATTACAGTACCCAGCATCACGACCCAGTAGATATTACTTAAGCCCAGAGTAGGGGGTTGCCAGCTCTCGCCGGGCCTATCAGCATTGGGTTAAAACGAACAGTTGCCATCATTCTGATCATAGTAGGTGTACATGAAAGCCAAAGTGTCACCTTAAATGTTGATTTTTGTTCGAGATAAGGCATGAGGAGAGAGTCATCACTGTAGTTGCCAGTGGACTTACCAGCGCTCCAACCACTGGTAAATTTAACATTGTATCTACGATGGTAAGTTCTTCATAAACACTGGTGTGGTCTGTTTACAATCATAATTGTAGTTACCAGTGTATTTATCATTGTAATTGCATTAGAGAATCCAGCCCCAGGTGTCAACAAAGGTCCATGCATTCAGTGCTCCTGTAGAGGCATGCAAACCTCCACCACATATATTCTGGCAAGATAGAGCTTAGACTCCTAACCTATTTGACCATAAATCACCCAGGATGTCTACTAGCCCCACCTTGCTACGTTAAACATGGCTGGCAAGCCTTTTTTGAATCACAAACAGATGCTGAGCCAACAGCAATCACTAAACACTGCATGACTCTAATTAACCCCAACACTATAACTATAGTACATTTCAGCAAACTAATACCCCTATATCTCAGCAGTATATATCAAATGCAATCAAGCCATACAAATTTCAATAGTCTAAGCAATACACAGAACCTGTGTAGAACTACCAAAAATATAAGAATTCATACAATACCTTGTTTACTGCAATACTTTTGATAGCTTCTTCACAATTATGACATAGGCAAAATAAATATACAGCATTCAGTGATAAAACACTATTTCCTGCTTCACACTTCCCTTATTCAAAATTTTCCTTCATTGCACCACCATCATCAGCAAGATTTTCACGAACAGAAGCCTGATGTCACAGAATAACTTCTCCTAAATCTTCATTGCCGTGACAGGCTCTTCTGCAATGCAAACCCTCGCCCCAATTTCAACTCACACCACGAATAGCAAAACAACATGACATTTCCTCAGTGCAATCACAATTCCCTGTTCGATTGGCGAGTCTCGTCCCTCTTCTCGGGGCGGAGATCGCTGCAACCCCGCCTGTTGCAAGGAGGAATATTGCATTCTAAGCCGAGATCGTAGTGTTGCAAACTCACCCTATCTTGCCCGAACGTCCAAGCTCTCGTCCCTCGGATATTATGACTGATTAATATTTGAAGAGTTGGAGAAATCTCCTGCCAATGTTATGGAAAATGTCTGGAGCGCATTTTCACTCTCGTATCAAACGCAAAAGTTATCGTTGGAATGCATTCGTTAGGATAATATGAAGAACAAACGTATATCAGAACGGATTCGCCACCTTTATGTAATTGAAAAGTACTTGATAATATGTCTATAATCTATTTCTTCGATAAGAGTTCAATATCTAAGTAGTAAGTTAGAATTAAGATAAAACATTAATGCGTTTGTTTTTCTTTCTATTTTTTTCTATTCGGAATTACTGCATTGTTTTCATCATATATATTGTTATCTATATACATTTTGCCATGAAGAAAAAAACTTCTAACTTATCAGATAACATGATAGCAAAGAAATAATCACATATTCCTCGTGACATTTGCTTCATTATCGTACATCGTAGAAAACATAACATACTGCCATATGACGATCTTTCTTTTTATTCCGATAATAACAACGAAAACAATAACACTGATACTATTAATTGATAATAAAGGTGGGAATAAGGAGAACAATGAGATTAATAATGATACCTGGTATTCTCATCATTGATAAAGATAATGATATAATGATAACAGTAATGATGATGGTATTTCGAAGTTACATAGAAAAGTAAAACGAATCATAGGTATGGTCATATTGATAATGATTACAATGGAAATGATAATGATTATCATTATTATAATTATCACTATCATCATTATCATTATTGGTATTACCATTTGTTATTGTTATCATCACCATTACCATTATCATTCATTTATTATGATCTATTGTAACTATTACCATCGTTATCATTATCATTATCACTGTAATTATTATTATCAATATTACCATTATCATTATATTATTATTATTAATATTATCATTATTATTATTATTATTACCATCATTATCATTATTATTATTATTATCATTATTATTATTATTATTATTATGATTATTATTACTATTATTATCATTATTATTATTATCATTATTATCATTATTATTATTATTATCATCATTATCATTATCATTATTATCATTGTAATCATTATCATCATCATTGTTGTTGTGTTTAGTATTTCTGTTATCATTATTATCACCATTATCATTATAATTATTATTAGTTCTATCACTGATATCATCATTAATATTATTGTATTCATATTGTCATAATTATCATTACTAAAATTGTTAGCATTATCATTGTTATCCTTACTATTATTACCATTATTATCATCATAATTAACATCATTATTATTAGTAGTAGAGTATCTTATCATTATTATCCCTATCATCATTTTTTTCATTAATACTACAGTTATCATCATTATCATTATTAACATTATTATTATTGACATTAATATTATTGTCATTATCATCATAATCATCACTATCATTACTACTAATATTATCACAATCGTTATTATTACTACTAATATTATCCTCATTTTTACTACTACTAACATTATCATGATTATTATTACTACTAGTATTATCATTATTATTATTACTACTAATATCATCATCATTATTGTTACTACTAATATTATCATCATGATCATCATCATTATTACTACTAATATCATCATAATCATCATCATTATTACTACTAATAGTATCATGAGTTTTGTTACTACTAATATTATCATGATTATTATCATTACTAATATTATCATGACTATTATTACTACTAATATTATCATACTTATTATTACTACTAAGATTATCATCATTATTATTACTACTAAGATTATCATCATTATAATCATTGATATTCTTATTATTATTATCATTATCATCCTCATCCTCATCCACATCATTATCATTATTATCATCTCCGCTATTAGCATTAGTGGCATTATTATTGTCAGTGGCGGATCCAGGATGTTTCATTGCTATTATCATTATCATCATCATCATCATCATTATTACTGTGTTGGTCAGGTTATTTGTCACTGGCTGATATCACTTGTTATCTTAATTACTTGTTACTTGAATTCGTAGCGATTAAAAAGTAGCGTTCACGATTGGCATTATTAGTTCAATAGCATTCTATCACAATGACAATTAAAAACAAGCACAAAAATCCTTCAAGCCACACGTGTCTTGCCCGTCCGAGACGACCCCCACCTCCCCCTCCCCCCACCCCTTCGCAATCGGTTCTTACTCACTGCGTCCCCGGGTTTCCCTGTAATGCCCAGAAAATCCCCTCGTGGGCACGGTCTGTTTTTTTCTATCCTATTCCAGACACGGCGACTTGATTGGTTCTCATTTGAAAAGAGGGACGCGATAGGGTGTTCGGGTTAGCGCGCGCGAAACACACTCATGTTTGTAACCAGCTAACACAAAGAGCGTATTCACAACTGCGAGGTGTAGAGTAATTCACTAATCATGAATATCATGACCCAGGCCTTGCCATAGTGAGATCATTAACAGGTAATCAAGTTAACTCCTGGTTCACTATAATTATTATTATCATTAAAATCATCATTATTATTGTTGTTATCAATATCATTCTTATTATCAATATCATTGTTATTGTTTTTTTCAATATCATTATCATTATTATCATTGTTATTGTTTTTTTCAATATCATTATCATTATTATCATTGTTATTGTTGCTGTTGTTATCAATATTATTATTGATATTGTTTTGACATTGTTATTGATATTATCATTATTGTTATTATCAATATCATTATCATTATTATTGTCAATATTATGATCATTATCATTATAATCGTTATTACTATATTTATCATTATCATCATTATTATTATCATTATCATTGTTTTTATCATCATCATTATTATTGATATTGTTAACATCATCATTATCAGTATTATTCCCATCATTATTAGGCCTTTCATTATTATCCATATAATTAGTATATTATTATTGTTTTCATGATTATCATTATCTTTTTTATATTTATTACTATTATCATGATTATCACTATTATTAATATTATCATCATATCGATAGCGATGATAACAAAAATCCAGTCGATGAAAATTATAATATCAGTAATGGTAATCATAATAATAAAAGCAGTAATTATAATGATGGCCATACGAAAAGTTAGCAGCAATGATGTTATCCCGAGTAATTATAATCAAATGATTATGATATCAATAATACTAGTAACAGTGATAATGATTGGGGTAATATCAACAATATTGATAATCTTAACTGAATGACAAGAAAACACAAGGCGTACGATAATAATAGTGAAAATAATGATTACGATAATAAGGGATATAACATCAATAGTAATGATGAAAATGATAACAGTAATAACACCAATGGTACAACAATATAACACTGATAATAGCAATGAAACAACAATTTTGATATGAGTCACATCCATGTCAGTTAATGATAATGATGATCCAATAAAAACCATGATTATCACATCATTCAATTCATATTATCCTTATAATAATGGTATCCTGTCTGTGTTCCTTGAGACCTTAGTTGTGGCTCGCTCTCGATGCGTTAAAGTGTTTAGACTAATAGGGCTCCTGGATTTAAAACTAAGGTCCATGTCATCGGAAATTCATTTAAAATGCCTTCCCATGTGACGTGCTTGAGACGAGGACAGTGCACTGAGTTTAGTCATCCAGAATTTTAGTCATCCAGGAAGTCAACAGGCGGATTGACCAAGCTGCAGATGTCCTAAATCCGATGGGGAGGAATACATGGAGGTACCATGCAGTGCCCAACATTCAATATTCACCGATGTGAATCTTCACAACACCTTTGCAGAAGGACCAAGCTACTTATCTTCCAACCTCTGGTGTTGCCAGTCTTGCTGTGCAGCAGAAAAAAAAAATAGACTATATCCTTTGCCTCTGAGTCACGCCTTGATAACTCTTGCAACAGGTCCTTGCTTCGGTTTATGGGGTATAGTTGGCAGGCCCTTGCGTCTAACCAAGGCAAACTTAGGACCTGCATTGATTCCATGAGGATGATCCTGCTAATCAGGTTTTGTCTTCTAGAGACAATCTTGAGTTGAGGAAAGCTGGGTTGCTTGTGGAGATCGATCAAACCTGCCATAAAGATGTCGAGATGGGTTGTGCTTGCAAATTGCATGTGATAATGCGCCCCTCTCGGCGTTGGCCGCATTGCGATGGCTATCAACATTATCGTAACTATTATAAAGTTCAAATAACAGTTTTTATTATAGTTGATACTATCATTTTTTTTAATCATTCTTGCCTCTGTCTTTATTATAACATTTGATACTATCAAGATTACGATTTCATAATTCTATTATCATTGTCACTATCATTATAACAATTTCTGATATCATCGGTCATTATTATCATGATAATATTTTGAATATTAGTATTTTCATGATTACTATTCTTGTAAAAAGTTGTTATCTTTATCCTATTCACCATCAGTATCATCATTGTTATCATTTTTCATGACACTTAATGTAAATAGTAATCAGTATCATATCATTATTACTATTATTGTTGTCATTATCATCGATCAAATGTTACTAGAATGTTGATCTAAAGCAGTAGTTCTTATTGTCCCAAGTGTCGCGATGCCAGGCTATGCAGTTTGTCTTCTATTTTCATTATACTTTTTCACCGTGGCACTAGGGCCGGATTTAAGCGGGTAAAAGGGGCAATGAACTCTGCCCCCCCCCCCCCTCCCAGCCAGAGGGCCCCAGTCCACAACACTTTATACCGTAATCGATCACCAGTAAATTATATCACTATTACATATATCAGAAACTGAAAACTGTAGTCAACGTGATTCTTTCAGTCAATACAATAGAAAAAAAAATAAATCAAACATTTTTATTGGATCCTAACTTATTTTAACGCATACATTTATATGCATATATATACACACTGCATGAACCAACACGAATACGTGCCTCTGTATAAATCTACCTTTATAAGGATATCATCTGAGGACGCAAACGCCGGTTAGAATACGGGTGGAAATGCTGCGAGCAAGCGGCTATCGGGAGGGGACGAATCAGGGTGCTTGACCTTGTTTTTTTGTTGTTCTTCTTCTTTGCTTTAAACTATTACCTCGACAAAATCAAGGACTTACTTCTTCTTGCTCCCTTCAATAGTTCAGGTTCCAGTATTTTCCCGTAAACTCATTTTGATGACGTATTTTGCCCTTTTCAATTACTCTTCTGAAAATCTTTGGACGTTAGTTCT
>NW_028234425.1:31975291-31980291 GCF_977035675.1 Penaeus japonicus | reverse complement strand
TAGAAAATAGTTTGTTGGGATACAGTAAATTTTATAAATAATTGAAAAGGATTATTAATTCACAATCTTACCTGTGAATAAATGACCACCATCTCCACAGGGACCACTGACCATTGAGGAAGGAGCAGTTGTGCCATCCTACTTGGCTCTCCTACCTCCAAATATTAAAGAGCCAAAGGGAGCTTATCTCTGGTATGATATGCGAGTTATTGATTGGGTTAAGGGACCCATTCCTTGAATCCTGAAAACGAACTTGCGCTTATTCATATTGTAAATTAATTTAGGTTTGGAATGTACATTTTTTTTATGTATCATTATCTTTCAAAGGATTGTGTATTTTTTGTTGTCAACTTTGAATATTGTTTTTATCATTACCTTTCACTTTCTATTGTTACACTTTCCCTAGTATGTTGTGTATTTTTTAGAGAAAATCTAGCATTATATGTACTGCTTGCATTCAGAATGTTGAATGGATTAATTGTCAACTACATTACCGTTCTATAAATATAAATAGTCTTCTTTTTTTATTGTGCCCTTCACTTTTATTTTCCGCTGGACTTTTATAAGTGAGATATAATGCATTTTAAAGATTAAAGGATATGATTTCTTACATATATTTTCATTGAATTCCTTCGATTAACAATATAGTCTCTCTCTCTCTCTCTCTCTCTCTCTCTCTCTCTCACACACACACACACGCACACGCACACGCACACACACACGCAGAATGTAACCCACTAGCTTCACCCGTTGTAACTTGGTGGGAAAGGCAGGCGTTCTCTTGTCATGTTCTTTATTGATGGCCTGTTCATACACCTGCCAGCCGAGGGCCGGAGGTCAGAGCTGTTTGCTCTGCCTGTTCTCGGTTTGTGTCCTTCTCATGATTAGATTGATTAGAACAAGTAAGGTTGCCAATTATTTCTGCTCTTTGATATTCCTGCAATTTCTTTGCTTCTTATTCTCAAGATATTTAGCTGTTTAATATAAGAGATACATGTGCTTTTGAGTGTATATATATATATATATATATATATATATATATATATATATATATATATATATATATATAAAACGATCTAAACTTAGGTCCGCTTAAATCTCATGGATAGGAATGGGGAGGAGGTAGCCATCCAACCAAATATGGTTGTAAGGAGAATTATTTGTATATCGAATACGGTTTCATTAAGAGTATCAGAAGTAAATAAAAATTATATATAATTTTAATTATGATAAGGTGTTTCATGTCATAAGCACCTCGTGTAAAACTCTAAGGAAAACCATCATACTTTTCATCACCATAGAGTTTGGTGACAACGGTACTACCCGTCAGTTCTTAAATTACCGTTACTCAGACGGTAGACTTTTATAACAAGTACAGCTTTGTGGAGAGTTAGAACCATTTTTTGAGCTCTCACAACTTAGCTGTACATGGTGGCTTAAACTATACACGCTAAACTTTTACTTCCACAGATATTGATAGGCAATATTCCATTGCAAGAAAAACATTTGGATATATGACCATAGGAAAATTAATGAAAAAGTGTGTTATAGTGGATAAATATGCCCTCTTACGTGGCTTCCCTTTAACTTCTTCGCTTCGCAGCAGTGGAGGTGTGGCCGGCAGTAGGTAAGCAGTGCCACTCAGAGGGGCATCTCCAGTCCCAAGACCTAGCTCAGGGTCGCCATTGACGTCTGTTGCATCGCCCTCACCACCCAAATTCTCGTCCACGTCTTGGTCAGCATCTGTCATGTCCTCCTTGCCACTGCTGGGGCTTATGTCATCCTCTCTTTCACCGTGGCCCCAGGAGTAGCGCCCCGGCCCGTGATAACGCCACAGCCGGTCCATTTTGACAATAGACGGCCGCTTTCGCCCTCTGCGAATCTGGTAGGTGACTTCAGAGAGGGCCGCTACCATTGTGTATAGTCCTTCCCAGGGACTCTGTAGCTTCGGCAAGAGCCCTCACTACCAGTGGGGGTTATACAGCCACACTCTGTCACCAACGTTGTACTTAGTTTTCCTCATGCACCGGTCGTAGGTCTCCTTCATGGCCTGGCCGGCTACCTTGAGTTAGTCTCGTACTCGTCGATGTACCTCCGCCTGGATATCCTGCACTGCTACTGCATTGCTGGAGGTGACAATTGGCAAGCTTACATGAGGAGGCTGACGGCTAAATCCACTGGTAGCCTGAGCTCACATCTAAACATGAAGCGGGAAGGTATGAAGTCTGTCACTTCATGCACAGCAGACCAGTAGGCCATGAGCATGGCAGTCAGTTTGGCAGCTCAGTCTTCCTGACTTTCCCTGCAATATTTGGCAAGCTATTGAGCAAAGGTATGGTTGAACCGCTCCACCATCCCATCAGACTGTAGATGGTGGGGTGTTGTCTGGGTCTTGAGCACTCCTAACAGTTCGCAATACTCACAGAAGACTCGAGACTCAAACTCACAGCCTTGGTCAAAGTGCAGTTCTGAAGGCACACCAAATTGGGTAAAGAACTCATTCTCTAGCACACCTGCCACAGTCATGGCCTCATGGTTAGGTAGAGCATACGCCCCAGGTCACTGCCTCCATGCAGTACACCTGTAACGGGACCTAGTTCTTCCTAGCAGGGCCCATCTTTGCACTGTATATGTCACACGCACTACACCCCTCAGATACGTCACTTCTCATGCCCACCTAGTAGAAGCATTGACAGAGATGACACAGGGTCTTTTTCTCACCCAAGTGACCACTGGTAACACTGGTGTGCAATTCCCTCAGCACCTCAGCACGCATGGCTCTGGGTACTACCATTACCGACATGTCACTCTCCACTCCACTCAAGGCAGTCCAGCGCTTCACTAACACAAAGCATTCGTCCCCTGTATGGTTTCCCACTGGTCCACTAGACATCTGGTGTGTGGCTCTCTTCCACACTACCTCCCAAATGGGGCATCCACTAAGAACCTCAAGCCATCAGAGCAAGGAGCAAGATCAGAGTCCTTATGCAGTGCTTTATCCCACTTGTCATACACAGGGTCAAAGTCCTTATGGACAAAGTGAGAGCAACTAGCCTCACACGGGTCGACTCAGGCTGTCAGCATTGGACAGTGTGGTAGTTGTACTGCTCAAGGCGCCATAACCAGCTGACCCTCTGCTACATTCAGCAACTTTAATTACTACAGGGCAGTACGGTCAATCCGGATGTCGCACTACTGGAACAAAACCAACCATCATGCTCACAGAGCAATTATTTCTTCAAATAGTAGTTGTGCTGATTAGCAGTCAGTAAATAGGTCTTATTTGTACAAATACAAGGCGTTATCTGCAGCGTCACAGTCCCGCAATCATTTCAACTTTGTGGGCGGAGCAGAGACACTGTCGGGCGTACGACAGCGAAAGTGTGCCTCTGTGGCACGCCTTTTAAAAATTATATTTTTACAGTTTTACACTTTTGAGGTCACAAGACATGACAAATATATTGTTTCTAGTTTGCTTTAATTCATTCATATTGGTATGTGAATCTGAATATGTTAACATCATGCTACTTGAAGCATGAAAAAAGTTTATTTCTTCAAATAGCAGATTAGCATTCAGCAAATAGATCTTATTGTGCAAATAAAGAGTGCATTCCATGACACATCAACGAAAGCCAAATTTATTCTAGGCTTATTCACCTAGGTATGTTATACTTATATATTATATTTTCATATTTTCATTGCAACAAACGTTATCCTCGCATATTGTGCGTGCATTACAGAAGTAGTGTTGAAAATGGTTATCACCCAACACACATTCTTTGCTAAAATTATAGGTTATCATTGTAAATAAACTAAACGCAGGTATTCTATTGTTTTACATGAGTTACCGACTTGATTTACTTCTGTTTTTTCTGAAGAGACCACTTGCTGCCCATCAAATGTAAACAAATTCGAACGTAATACTCTGATTGTGACTATATACTTTAATAGTCATTAATTACCAGTCTGCTTTGAAAATGAATATGAAAATACATCTAGTACACTTTTTGCTCTTATATAAACATTTTCTATATCAAATACTCAGTAAATTCAGTTTCTTCCGAGTTAAAAAGTTAATGTAATCCAAGTCAAAGGATTCAAACAATTATTTATCACCCATTTATCAAAGCTACATATGGTAGTATTTGTTTTACATTTTCATGCATGATATGGAGTCTTAATATAGGTAATATAGTATCCATTAGAACCTTACTTCATTGTTACATAAATTTTGTTGTAAACCGCCTTTAAAATACTCTGGCTGAGAGACATGAAATAAAAATCAGGAATTATTAGGCATATTCGCCCATTCGGCAATGTTGGCGGCCCAATTGGATAGGTTGGTACGAGTGTGCGGGTGGAGCTCTTTGGCAATAGAATTGGAAATATGGAAGCAAACGATTGCGGGTCTTTGGCAATTAAATATTGTAGATAAGGACGCTGCAAATAACAGCTAATAATATAGTATTATTTCTTGGTCTTCCTTATTTATATTTGTAAGTAAATATATATACAGCTAAATAGGTAGAGGGATAAATATTTAGATATATATCTTAGAGAAGCACATCGAAATAGAACTTAAAATTGTGAGTCTAATGTATTTGTCGTGTCTTATGAACTCAAAAGTGTATTTTCATCAGAAAAAGAAGCAAACAACTGTAAAAATATGTTTTTCAAAGGCGCGCCACAGGGGTAAGGGTCGCTCTGTGAGCGTGACGGCTGGTTTTGTTCAAGCGGTACGACACTTCCGCTGTCGTATGCCCGACAGAGTTCATGAAGGTGAAATGATTTCAAGACTTTGACCCTGCAGAATTAGGCCTTAAGTTTGGACGCTGAGGATAACGCCTCTACAAAACCATGAAAGAAGCTCACAACATGGGCGGAAAAAGAATTGCTGTGGTAAGAATTTATTCTGCTTAACATCTGAAATATTTTGCAGACTACCGTAATACTGTTATTGCGACTATCTCTGAATTTGAATTTGACTTTTTTCAGCTTAT
>NW_028234425.1:31957791-31960291 GCF_977035675.1 Penaeus japonicus | reverse complement strand
TTTTCTTTTCTTTTGCTTATTGTTATTGTTCTGAAACAGATGGTGTAAATTTTGTTTGTGGTGAAGAAGCCACATGTCATTGAGATGAATAGGTTATTTGATTACAATTTGGTTACAGATTGCATTTAAATATAACTAAATCCTTCTTTTATTTATTTTTACGAAATAATAAAGCATTTCAGGGCTGGTCATCTTTTTGAAAGTTTAGGGAAATTAAAAGAAGAAAAAAATTGTTTGTCATATTTGTGTATTTAGAATTATTTATTTACAATTTTTATTGAAGAACATTACTAAAAAGCTCTTTAAATATTCCACAACAGATGGCAGCGACAGAATCATTTGGTGAGCAAGCTGAAAACACCATTAGAGTGAACTTCTTTGCTACTTTGGCACTATGTCGAAGCTTGTTCCCACTCCTTAGACCTCATGCCAGGGTGTCGACAGTATCCAGTTCTGCAGGTCATCTTTCGCGCATCAATGGAAATGAGCCACAGGCTTCTGCTCTCAGGGAAAAGTTTGCTTCACCCTCTCTCACAGAAGAGGAATTGAGTGACCTTATGAACCAATTTGTAGAGTAAGTTCCATTTTCTATTTTTCTTTTTTTCTTTTTTTTTCAGCCCTCAATATCTCTTCTATTTTTTAATTTCATATTTTCTTTTGTTTCATTTTTTCTTGTTGAACTAAAATAAATTGATAAGATAGGAGTATTTTTTTTTTTTTTTTTTTTTTTTTTTTTTTTTTTTTTTTGTAACCCAATGTTATGCATCATTCAGGAAAGCAAAAGAGGGAACCTGGAAGGAAGCTGGTTGGCCAAACAGCACCTATGTTGTGAGCAAAGTGGGTGTATCGGCTCTCACACGCATCCAGCAGAGAGCCTTTGATGCAGATCCCCGAGAGGATCTTGTGGTGAACTGTGCTCACCCTGGATATGTTGACACAGACATGACATCTCACAAGGTGAGTTGTACAGACAATAATAGTCTGTTTTTTTCAGTTTGTACAGTATATTTCCTGGTAAGGAATAGCTGAATTGAATGGTAACAGATAGAAAATATTGCATACTCGACAATTTTTTTAAAATTTAAGAGGTCAGATACATAGTTGGAGTGGGTTGATTTTTGTGATACACTTTTTTCACCCACAGTGAGCTATGTGAGTAGGTGCTTTAAGGTTTCATTAAGAGGTTTCTTAGAGTGATCATGTTCCAGTTTTATTAAGGGAGTTATTTCTGTAGAAGATTCAGAATGATAGCATATACAGAGGTTTACACATACTTAAAGATGTTTAATTTTTGCACATAGATTCTAAATATTTAGGATAATAAAATTATAAAATGGTCCATTGTAACAAAGTTAATAGACCAAGATAAAGATATGTCAAGAAGCATATTGTTTAAACACCGTAAGAGTCATAAATAATTGATCCTACCTTTATATAAATGACCACCATTTCCACAGGGACCACTGACCATTGAGAAAGGAGCCGTTGCACCATCCTACTTGGCTCTACTACCTCCAAACATTAAAGAACCAAAGGGAGCGTATCTCTGGTATGAAAAGCAGGTTGTTGACTGGGTTAAGGGACCAATGCCTTGAATCCCAAAAATGAACCTGTACTGATTCATATTGCTGTGGAATTATGTGGGGCATTGACTTACATTTTTTATCATTTCATATTGGTCAATTACATTTTTTGTTTTACAGTTTTATTTTCTTTTTGTTGTACTAGAATATTTCATTATATTGATTATAATTTGATATTCATATTAATTATACTACTGCCATTTCACTTCTAAGTATGTTTGGTTATTTTTTTAGGAAATCTAGCATTGTATTCTCCAAATGGAGTAGGAATGTGGAATTTTCACCATTACTCTTGAGTAGATATGAATTGTAATTTTTCTTATTTCTTTGTTCACTTCATTTTTATTATCTGAGATTGAATTTGGTCTTTTATAAATTAAATATAATGTCTTTTTTAATAAGAATAAAGTGGGATATGATTTGTTATATGTATTTTCATTGAATTTCCCCCTTAGTACATAGATATATTGTCTCTAATATCATTCTTTATCTTTCTCTGTCTGTCTGCTTGTCTCACTGTGTCTGTTAGTTAGTCCATATAGTTTTTCTCTCTCTCTCTCTCTTTTTGCGTGAATGGGTATAACACATTTTCCTGGACTACAGCCTATTTTTCTTTTGTTTCTTTTAAATGACATTTTATATATAGGACTATTTAAAATCATCTGCAGCCATTAATAGCAATAAGACCCAAATTACTATTTTTTAGTATGGTTTTACTCTACATGTAGCGTATTTAATGGCAAAAAGTTAACAATCCTCCAAAAACAATTGCCTCTTTGTTAACTGCACTTGCCTCAAGATTCTTCTTTTATTTTATTTTTCTGGTCGAAGGCAAAAACGATAATCACCGAAATAGCCTAAAATAAAGGTGATCAAAACACCCACTTTGTGAAAGGAAAGACTAGAAGATACACCTT
>NW_028234425.1:31948952-31950191 GCF_977035675.1 Penaeus japonicus | reverse complement strand
ATATATATATGTATATATATACACATGTATATATTATATAACACATGTATATATGTATATATATACACATGTATATATGTATATATATACACATGTATATATATATATATATATATATATATATATATATATATATATATATATATATATATATATATATATGTATATATATGTATATATATACATCTATATATGTATATATATATATATGTATATATACATGTATATATATATATATATGTATATATACATGTATATATATATGTATATGTATATATATATATCAAAATCTCTCTCTCTCTCTCTCTCTCTCTCTCTCTCTCTCTCTCTCTCTCTCTCTCTCTCTCTCTCTCTCTCTCTCTCTCTCTCTCTCTCTCTCTCTCTTTCTTTCTTTCTTTCTTTCTTTCTTTCTTTCTTTCTTTCTTTCTTTCTCTCTCTCTCTCTCTATATATATATATTCATATATTACAATACAGTTATATGCTTGCAATTGTGTTTTCTGCTCAGTTACAGCCCATATTCAGTCGTCTTGCAAACTATATCAAAAGTACCTGTATTTCCTCTTTTCTTTCAACTTATATTCGTGCCATAATATAGCATGTGAAACCATGGCTAGTCTTTCCCTGCTAGGTTTGAATCATATTCCTATGAAGTAATGAATGATCATTAAATTCCTAACATGTTAAGTTTGAAAAAGCATTAAGTGCCAAGCATAAGGCAGTACATGAATTTTGACTACATATCATCCAAGATTATGTTTAAAAAATTCCATGATTTTAAGGAGTTTATCTCAAAACTGTTAATCAATAGGTACTCTAAATTAGCTCATAAGTAAATATTCCAAAAGGAACCATGTAAATACAAAATAATTATGCTAATGGACACAAAGAACGCGTAAAAGATTATTAAATGGGACAAACTTAATCTGCAAAAACAAATAAATAAACACAATTGCCAATCAAATTCTGCAAATTACAATCACGCAAGCTTCTGCAGTGCTATGATCTCCATGCTTTGTGCTCCAGCAAAGACAAGCAAACAATTTTTGTGCATATTTTGGCAAGATGGACCTTGTGGGCTACCTGGCAATTAACCACCAAATAAGGAAGCAGTCCATGTTCAGAATGTTCAGGCACATTTGAGTAATGTGGTCAATGGTGCAGGGTCCTGGAAAAGCTGAATGACTATCCAGGCACTGACAGTTTGTCTGCATCAGGCCAACCCCAACTTGTCCAGTTA
>NW_028234425.1:31933952-31936452 GCF_977035675.1 Penaeus japonicus | reverse complement strand
TTAGCAAAGAATGTGTGTTGGGTGATAACCATTTTCAACACTACTTCTGTAATGCACGCACAATATGCGAGGATAACGTTTGTTGCAATGAAAATATGAAAAAATATATATAAGTATAGCATACCTAGGTGAATAAGCCTAGAATAAATTTGGCTTTCGTTGATGTGTCATGGAATGCACTCTTTATTTGCACAATAAGATCTATTTGCTGAATGCTAATCTGCTACTTGAAGAAATAAACTTTTTTCATGCTTCAAGTAGCATGATGTTAACATATTCAGATTCACATACCAATATGAATGAATTAAAGCAAACTAGAAACAATATATTTGTCGTGTCTTGTGACCTCAAAAGTGTAAAACTGTAAAAATATATTTTTTCAAAGGCGTGCCACAGAGGCACACTTTCGCTGTCGTACGCCCGACAGTGTCTCTGCTCCGCCCACAAAGTTGAAATGATTACGGGACTGTGACGCTGCAGATAACGCCTTGTATTTGTACAAATAAGACCTATTTACTGACTGCTAATCAGCACAACTGCTATTTGAAGAAATAATTGCTCTGTGAGCATGATGGTTGGTTTTGTTCCAGTAGTGCGACATCCGGACTCAATCCGTACTGCCCTGTAGTAATTAAAGTTGCTGAATGTAGCAGAGGGTCAGCTGGTTATGGCGCCTTGAGCAGTACAACTACCACACTGTCCAATGCTGACAGCCTGAGTCGACCCGTGTGAGGCTAGTTGCTCTCACTTCGTCCATAAGGACTTTGACCCTGTGTATGACAAGTGGCATAAAGCACTGCATAAGGACTCTGATCTTGCTCCTTGCTCCGATGGCTTGAGGTTCTTAGTGGATGCCCCATTTGGGAGGTAGTGGTGGAAGAGAGCCACACACCAGATGTCTAGTGGACCAGTGGGAAACCATACGGGGGACGAATGCTTTGTGTTAGTGAAGCGCTGGACTGCCTTGAGTGGAGTGGAGAGTGACATGTCGGTAATGGTAGTACCCAGAGCCATGCGTGCTGAGGTGCTGAGGGAATTGCACACCAGTGTTACCAGTGGTCACTTGGGTGAGAAAAAGACCCTGTGTCATCTCTGTCAATGCTTCTACTAGGTGGGCATGAGAAGTGACGTATCTGAGGGGTGTAGTGCGTGTGTCATATACAGTGCAAAGATGGGCTCTGCTAGGAAGAACTAGGTCCCGTTACAGGTGTACTGCATGGAGGCAGTGACCTGGGGCGTATGCTCTACCTAACCATGAGGCCATGACTGTGGCAGGTGTGCTAGAGAATGAGTTCTTTACCCAATTTGGTGTGCCTTCAGAACTGCACTTTGACCAAGGCTGTGAGTTTGAGTCTCGAGTCTTCTGTGAGTGTTGCGAACTGTTAGGAGTGCTCAAGACCCAGACAACACCCCACCATCTACAGTCTGATGGGATGGTGGAGCGGTTCAACCATACCTTTGCTCAATAGCTAGCCAAATATTGCAGGGAAAGTCAGGAAGACTGAGCTGCCAAACTGACTGCCATGCTCATGGCCTACTGGTCTGCTGTGCATGAAGTGACAGACTTCATACCTTCCCGCTTCATGTTTAGATGTGAGCTCAGGCTACCAGTGGATTTAGCCGTCAGCCTCCTCATGTAAGCTTGACAATTGTCACCTCCAGCAATGCAGTAGCAGTGCAGGATATCCAGGCGGAGGTACATCGACGAGTACGAGACTAACTCAAGGTAGCCGGCCAGGCCATGAAGGAGACCTACGACCGGTGCATGAGGAAAAAGTACAACGTTGGTGACAGAGTGTGGCTGTATAATCCCCACTGGTAGTGAGGGCTCTTGCCGAAGCTACAGAGTCCCTGGGAAGGACCATACACAATGGTAGCGGCCCTCTCTGAAGTCACCTACCAGATTCGCAGAGGGCGAAAGCGGCCGTCTATTGTCAAAATGGACCGGACCCTGAGCTAGGTCTTGGGACTGGAGATGCCCCTCTGAGTGGCACTGCTTACCTACTGCCGGCCACACCTCCACTGCTGCGAAGCGAAGAAGTTAAAGGGAAGCCACGTAAGAGGGCATATTTATCCACTATAACACACTTTTTCATTAATTTTCCTATGGTCATATATCCAAATGTTTTTCTTGCAATGGAATATTGCCTATCAATATCTGTGGAAGTAAAAGTTTAGCGTGTATAGTTTAAACCACCATGTACAGCTAAGTTGTGAGAGCTCAAAAAATGGTTCTAACTCTCCACAAAGCTGTACTTGTTATAAAAGTCTACCGTCTGAGTAACGGTAATTTAAGAACTGACGGGTAGTACCATTGTCACCAAACTCTATGGTGATGAAAAGTATGATGGTTTTCCTTAGAGTTTTACACGAGGTGCTTATGACATGAAACACCTTATCATAACTAAAATTATATATAATTTTTATTTACTTCTGATACTCTTAATGAAACCGAATTCGATATACAAATAATTCTCCTTACAACCATATTTGGTTGGAT
>NW_028234425.1:31921452-31928952 GCF_977035675.1 Penaeus japonicus | reverse complement strand
CAATCCTTTTTCCTCCCATGCTTTGTGTTCCTCTCTTAACCTGCAATATGAATTAATAAAATGAAGATATTAAGACAAAAGCAAAGGCTTAATTTTGAAATATCGGGCCTGATGATCGACTAAAAAAGTAAGAAACATCAATCAAAAACAAAAGATTGATGCAGCACAATATTAGTATAACACACAAACAGAAAGCAAGAATAACAGTGCATACTAATGCAAAAAATAGCAAAATCGAAAAGCTTGTTCCTTTATATTTTACAAAGTACGATTTTTATAATAAACGGTTTCCTGTTCTTGAATGACCCATTATTTGGAGGAAGTCGTAGTGACCAATGGTTCTCACGAGGCAGTGGTTGAATTACTGAGATGCTGATGAGATCCGAGGGGCGCGGCTATCCAGGAGCCTGCGGTCAGCGACGTCAACGAGAAGACCGTGGTGCCCGAGAAGTGGCATCTTGGCGTCATGGTAATGCTTATGAAGCTTAACAGGGAAGAGTTGCCAAGTCGCCATTTTAAAACACACAGCAGTTGATAAACTCAAATTATTCCATGTAAAAAATGTATTTTGTCCCTATGGATTTACGAGACATTGGTAATTCTTCGCGGGTATGTACTCGCATAACAAAAAGTTTAATATCCACGATGGAAATAACTAATGAATTACCAATGTCTTGCAAATGCAAGATAACAAAAGGTAGAAATGCTTTACAGGGAATTGCTGGAAGATCAAATGCTTCAAGTTTAGAAATGGCAACTCTTCCCTTTAAGCTTCTATTGTTTGAAAAATTATTTTTTGCTCCTTTTTAATTTTCTTTAAGCTTGTGGTCGAATCCAGGGACATGAAACCGTTTGTTATTAATAATTTTATTGTATTTTTTTATATTTAAAACTTGCCTGACTGATCTTTAAAAGCATAAATTTCTGTACACATAATTCTTACGAATGACTTGAGTACACAAAGTACACGCATCATATCTGAGCGTGTACTTGTCCGCAGTGCTATAAAAAGAAAAAAAAAAACATTAATGATTGACCTTCAGCAATGCCCTTGATGGACTGAAGGGTTCTACTGGAGGTTCAAGACTCTTTATCATTTGCACTTATCTGGTCAATGGTGCATTGTTTCGTATGAATGGAGAATATCTGTCAAATAGTTTAAAGGTTGATATTTTATTTAAGAAGAGCATAGATACATACGTTCACCCTGATCGTTTTAGGCCTGGGTCAGGCGTAACTTTCGAAGTGGTGAACGAAGGGGTAGTTTTTGACACGAGTGAATGAATATCTGGCCATATAACTTCAGCTAACATGCAGTATGTTCAAAACGACTATGTGCGACAGTTGTCGCACATAGTTGATCAATCTACCCGTTATTTTGTCATAGCCAAAACGGTGAGAACTAACGTCCAAAGATTTTCAGAAGAGTAATTGAAAAGGGCAAAATACGTCATCAAAATGAGTTTACGGGAAAATACTGGAACCTGAACTATTGAAGGGAGCAAGAAGAAGTAAGTCCTTGATTTTGTCGAGGTAATAGTTTAAAGCAAAGAAGAAGAACAACAAAAAACAAGGTCAAGCACCCTGATTCGTCCCCTCCCGATAGCCGCTTGCTCGCAGCATTTCCACCCGTATTCTAACCGGCGTTTGCGTCCTCAGATGATATCCTTATAAAGGTAGATTTATACAGAGGCACGTATTCGTGTTGGTTCATGCAGTGTGTATATATATGCATATAAATGTATGCGTTAAAATAAGTTAGGATCCAATAAAAATGTTTTTTTTTTTTTTTTTTATTGTATTGACTGAAAGAATCACGTTGACTACAGTTTTCAGTTTCTGATATATGTAATAGTGATATAATTTACTGGTGATCGATTACGGTATAAAGTGTTGTGGACTGGGGGCCTTCTGGCTGGGAGGATGAGGGGGGGGGGCAGAGTTCATTGCCCCTTTTACCCGCTTAAATCCGGCCCTGGTGCCACGGTGAAAAAGTATAATGAAAATAGAAGACAAACTGTATAGCCTGGCATCGCAAGCGGAAGACGACACTTGGGACAATAAGAACCACTGCTTTAGATCAACATTCTAGTAACATTTGATCTATGATACTGACAACAATAACAGTAATAATGATATGATACTGATTACTCTTTACATTAATTGTCATGAAAAATGATAGCATTGATGATAGTGATGGTGAATAGGATAAAGATAACAACTTTTTACAAGAATAGTAATCATGAAAATGCTAATATTCAAAATATTATCATGATAATAATGACCGATGATATCAGAAATTGTTATAATGATAGTGACAATGATAATAGAATTATGAAATCGTAATCTTGATAGTATCAAATGTTATAATAAAGACAGAGGCAAGAATAATAAAAAAAAAATAATGATAGTATCAACTATAATGAGAACTGTTATTTGAACTTTATAATAGTTACGATAATGTTGATAGCAATCACAATGCGGCCAACGCCGAGAGGGGCGCATTATCACATGCAACCGCGGGCTGCAATTTGCAAGTACAACCCATCTCGACATCTTTATGGCAGGTTTGATCGATCTCCACAAGCAACCCAGCTTTCCTCAACTCAGGATTGTCTCTAGAAGACAAAACCTGATTATCAGGATCATCCTCATGCAATCAATGCAGGTCCTAAGTTTGCCTTGGTTAGACGCAAGGGCCTGCCAACTATACCCCATAAACCGAAGCAAGGACCTGTTGCAAGAGTTATCCAGGCGTGACTCAGAGGCATAGGATATAGTCTATTTTTTTCTGCTGCACAACAAGACCGGCAACACCAGAGGTTGGGAGATAAGTAGCTTGGTCCATCTGCATAGGTGTTGCGAAGATTCACATCGGTGAATATTGAATGTTGGGCACTGCATGGTACCTCCATGTATTCCTCCCCATCGGATTTAGGACATCTGCAGCTTGGTCAATCCGCCTATTGACTTCCTGGATGACTAAAATTCTGGATGACTAAACTCAGTGCACTGTCCTCGTCTCAAGCACGTCACATGGGAAGGCTTTTTAAATTAATTTCCGATGACATGGACCTCATTTTTAAATCCAGGAGCCCTATTAGTCCAAACACTTTACCATTATTATAAGGATAATATGAATTGAATGATGTGATAATCATGATTTTTATTGGATCATCATTATCATTAACTGACATGGATGTAACTCATATCAAAATTGTTGTTTCATTGCTGTTATCAGTGTTATATTGTTGTACCATTGGTGTTATTATTGTTATAATTTTCATCATTACTATTGATGTTATATCCCTTATTATCGTGATCATTATTTTCACTATTATTATTGTACGCCTTGTGTTTTTTGTGTCATTCAGTTATGATTATCTTTATCAATATTGTTGATATTATCCCAATCATTATCACTGTTACTAGTATTATTGATATCATAATCATTTGATTATAATTACTCGGGATAACATCATTGCTGCTAACTTTTCGTATGTCCATCATTATAATTATTGCTTTTATTATTATGATTACCATTACTAATATTATGATTTTCATCAACTGGATTTTTGTTACCATCGCTTTCGATATGATGATAATATTAATAATAATGATAGCCATGATAATAGTAATAAATATCATAAAGATAATGACAATTATGAACACAATAATAATATACTAATTATATGGATAATAATGATAGGCCTAATAATGATGGGAATAATACTGATAATGATGATGGAAACAATATAAATAATAATGATGATAAAAACAATGATAATGATAATAATGATGATGATAAAAACAATGATAATGATAATAATAATGATAATGATAAGTATAATAATAACGATTATAATGATAATGATCATGATAATGTCAATTATAATGATAAAAACAATGATAATGATAAAAACAATGATAATGATAATAATAATGATGATGATAAAAACAATGATAATGATAATAATAATGATGATGATAAAAACAATGATAATGATAATAATAATGATGATGATAATGATAAATTTGATAATAACGATTATAATGGTAATGATCATGATAATGTTAATAATAATGATAATGATATTGATAATAACAATAATGATGAAAATATCAATAACAATATCAAAACAATGTCAATAATTATATTGATAACAACAGCAACAAAAACAATTATAATAAAGATAATGATATTGATAAAAAACAATAACAATGATAATGATAATAATAATGATATTGATAACAACAACAATAATAATGATGATTTTAATAATAATAGTAATTATAGTGAACCAGGAGTTAACCTGATTACCTGTTAATGATCTCACTAGGGTAAGGCCTGGGTCATGATATTCATGATTAATGAATTACTCTACACCTCGCAGTTGTGAATACGCTCTTTGTGTTAGCTGGTTACAAACATGAGTGTGTTTCGCGCGCGCTAACCCGAACACCCTATCGCGTCCCTCTTTACAAATGAGAACCAATCAAGTCGCCGTGTCTGGAATAGGATAGAAAATACAGACCGTGCCCATGAGGGGATTTTCTGGGCATTACAGGGAAACCCTGGGAAGCAGTGAGTAAGAACCGATTGCGAATGGGGTGGGGGGAGGGGGGAGGGGGGGTCGTCTCGGAAGGGCGAGACACGTGTGGCTTGAAGGAATTTTGTGCTTGTTTTTTAATTGTCATTGTGAGAGAATGCTATTGAACTAATAATGCCAATCGTGAACGCTACTTTTTAATCGCTACGAATTCAAGTAACAAGTAATTAAGATAACAAGTGATATCAGCCAGTGACAAATAACCTGACCACCACAGTAATGATGATGATGATGATGATGATGATAATGATAATAGCAATGAAACATCCTGGATCCGCCACTGACAATAATAATGCCACTAATGCTAATAGCGGAGATGATAATAATGATAATGATGTGGATGAGGATGAGGATGAGGATGATAATGATAATAATAATAAGAATATCAATAATTATAATGATGATAATCTTAGTAGTAATAATAATGATGATAATCTTAGTAGTAATAATAAGTATGATAATATTAGTAGTAATAATAGTCATGATAATATTAGTAATGATAATAATCATGATAACATTAGTAGTAACAAAACTCATGATACTATTAGTAGTAATAATGATGATGATTATGATGATAGTATTAGTAGTAATAATGATGATGATCATGATGATAATATTAGTAGTAACAATAATGATGATGATATTAGTAGTAATAATAATAATGATAATACTAGTAGTAGTAATAATCATGGTAATGTTAGTAGTAACAAAAATGAGGATAATATTAGTAGTAATAATAATAATATTAGTAATAATAAATAATAATAATATTAGTAGTAATAATAGTGATGATTATGATGATAATGACAATAATATTAATGTCAATAATAATAATGTTAATAATGATAATGATGATAACTGTAGTATTAATGAAAAAAATGATGATAGGGATAATAATGATAAGATACTCTACTACTAATAATAATGATGTTAATTATGATGATAATAATGGTAATAATAGTAAGGATAACAATGATAATGCTAACAATTTTAGTAATGATAATTATGACAATATTAATAATAGTAGCAATAAATATGAATACAATAATATTAATGATGATATCAGTGATAGAACTAATAATAATTATAATGATAATGGTGATAATAATGATAACAGAAATACTAAACACAACAACAATGATGATGATAATGATTACAATGATAATAATGATAATGATAATGATGATAATAATAATAATAATGATGATAATGATAATAATAATAATGATAATAATAGTAATAATAATAATAATAATAATAATAATAATAATAATGATAATAATAATAATAATGATAATGATGGTAATAATAAAATAATAATAATGATAATATTAATAATAATAATATAATGATAATGGTAATATTGATAATAATAATTACAGTGATAATGATAATGATAACGATGATAATAGTTACAATAGATCATAATAAATGAATGATAATGGTAATGGTGATGATAACAATAACAAATGGTAATACCAATAATGATAATGATGATAGTGATAATTATAATAATGATAATCATTATCATTTCCATTGTAATCATTATCAATATGACCATACCTATGATTCGTTTTACTTTTCTATGTAACTTCGAAATACCATCATCATTACTGTTATCATTAAATCATTATCTTTATCAATGGTGAGAATACCAGGTATCATTATTAATCTCATTGTTCTCCTTATTCCCACCTTTATCATTATCATTAATAGTATCAGTGTTATTGTTTTCGTTGTTATTATCGGAATAAAAAGAAAGATCGTCATATGGCAGTATGTTATGTTTTCTACGATGTACGATAATGAAGCAAATGTCACGAGGATTATGTGATTATTTCTTTGCTATCATGTTATCTGATAAGTTGGAAGTTTTTTTCTTCATGGCAAAATGTATATAGATAACAATGTATATGATTAAATCAATGCAGTAATTCCGAATAGAAAAAAATGGAAAGAAAAACAAACGCATTAATGTTTTATCTTAATTCTAACTTACTACTTAGATATTGAACTCTTATCGAAGAAATAGATTATAGACATATTATCAAGTACTTTTCAATTACATAAAGGTGGCGAATCCGTTCTGATATACGTTTGTTCTTCATATTATCCTAACGAATGCATTCCAACGATAACTTTTGCGTTTGATACGAGAGTGAAAATGCGCTCCAGACATTTTCCATAACATTGGCAGGAGATTTCTCCAACTCTTCAAATATTAATCAGTCATAATATCCGAGGGACGAGAGCTTGGACGTTCGGGCAAGATAGGGTGAGTTTGCAACACTACGATCTGGGCTTAGAATGCAATATTCCTCCTTGCAACAGGCGGGGTTGCAGCGATCTCCGCCCCGAGAAGAGGGACGAGACTCGCCAATCGAACAGGGAATTGTGATTGCACTGAGGAAATGTCATGTTGTTTTGCTATTCGTGGTGTGAGTTGAAATTGGGGCGAGGGTTTGCATTGCAGAAGAGTCTGTCATGGCAATTAAGATTTAGGAGAAGTTATTCTGTGACATCAGGCTTCTGTTCGTGAAAATCTTGCTAATGATGGTGGTGCAATGAAGGAAAATTTTGAATAAGGGAAGTGTGAAGCAGGAAATAGTGTTTTATCACTGAATGCTGTATATTTATTTTGCCTATGTCATAATTGTGAAGAAACTATCAAAAGTATTGCAGTAAACAAGGTATTGTATGAATTCTTATATTTTTGGCAGTTCTACACAGGTTCTGTGTATTGCTTAGACTATTGAAATTTGTATGGCTTGATTGCATTTGATATATACTGCTGAGATATAGGGGTATTAGTTTGCTGAAATGTACTATAGTTATAGTGTTGGGGTTAATTAGAGTCATGCAGTGTTTAGTGATTGCTGTTGGCTCAGCA
>NW_028234425.1:31880500-31883000 GCF_977035675.1 Penaeus japonicus | reverse complement strand
GGGAAATAGGGGGAGGTGAAAGAGAAGAGGGAGGGAGGGGAGGCGAAAGAGAAGAGGGAGGGAGGAGGAGGCGAATGAGAAGAGGGAAGGAGGAGGAAACAAAAGAGAATAGGGAGAGAGGGGGGCAAAGGAGAAGAGGGAGGGAAGGGGGACAAAGGAGAAGAATGAGGGTGAGGCGAAGCGGAAGAATGAGGGAGGAGAAGGCGAAGGAGAAGAGGGAGGAAGAGGGATGAGAAGGAGAAGAAGAAAGAAGGAAGGAGGCGGTAAAGAAGAGGGAGGGAGAAGGAGGTGGAAGCGAATGAGAAGACTGAAGGAGGGGGAGGCGAAGGGGAAGAATGAGGGAGGAGGAGGCGAAGAAGAACGAGGGAGGGGGGGCGAAAGAGAAGAAGAAGAAGAAGAAGAAGAAGAAGAAGAAAGTATGAAAGGAAGAGGTAAAGAAGAAGAGGGAAGGAGGGGGAGGATAAGAAGAGGAAAGGAAGTGGAAGCGCAGGAGGATGTAAAAAAATATGAGTGAGGGAAAGAGAGGTGAAGGAGAAGAGGGAAGAAGGGGGGCGAAGGCGAAGAGTGAAGAAGGGGGAGGGGAAGGAGAAGAGGGAAGTGGGGAGAAGCGAAGGAGAAAAGAGGAAAGAGAATGTGAAGGAGAAGAGGAGGAAGGGGGGACGAAGGAGCAGAGGGAGGGACGGGGAAGCGAAAGAGAAGAGGGAAAAGCGGGAAGCGAGGGAGAAGATGGAGGGACGGGGAAGCGAAGGAGAAGAGGGAGGGAGGAGGGGGCGAAGGAGAAGAGGGAGGGACGGGGAAGCGAAGGAGAAGAGGGAGAGGGGGAGGCGAAGGAGAAGAGGGAGAGGGGGAGGCGAAGGAGAAGAGGGAGGGAGGAGGGGGCGAAGGAGAAGAGGGAAGAGGGGAAGGCGAAGGAGAAGAGGGAGGGACGGGGAAGCGAAGGAGAAGAGGGAGAGGGGGAGGCGAAGGAGAATAGGGAGGGACGGGGAAGCGAAGGAGAAGAGGGAGAGGGGGAGGCGAAGGAGAAGAGGGAGAGGGGGAAGCGAAGGAGAAGAGGGAGGGACGGGGAAGCGAAGGAGAAGAGGGAGAGGGGAAGCGAAGGAGAAGAGGGAGGGAGGAGGGGGCGAAGGAGAAGAGGGAGGGACGGGGAAGCGAAGGAGAAGAGGGAGGGAGGAGGGGGCGAAGGAGAAGAGGGAGGGACGGGGAAGCGAAGGAGAAGAGGGAGGGAGGAGGGGGCGAAGGAGAAGAGGGAAGAGGGGAAGGCGAAGGAGAAGAGGGAGGGACGGGGAAGCGAAGGAGAAGAGGGAGAGGGGGAGGCGAAGGAGAAGAGGGAGGGAGGAGGGGGCGAAGGAAAAGAGGGAGAGGGGAAGCGAAGGAGAAGAGGGAGGGAGGAGGGGGCGAAGGAGAAGAGGGAAGAAGGGAAGGCGAAGGTGCCTTGAGAGACGGCGGGACGAGCATCCGGTGTCCTCTGACAGAGCAAGGGGAATCTACCAAGATTAATGAAACACCGACTCTAATTCCGCTGGATTTATGCGCCTCTTGTCTCCCACCTGCCTCGGTGGGCGTATGTACCGGCGTGTGGGCGTGAGCGTCGGCGTCTTCGGTGAGAATGCCGTCGGCGTGGCTGCGCTGGTTATTATTACATTTTCGCGTATGAATTTTCGACGAGTCTAATTAAGCGCGCCCTTCCGTCGGACGGACCTCCTGATTGCATTAAAGCCAAATTGATTTCGAGGGGATGGTTTGCCCAGAGGCTTGTACGCCGCACGACACGCCACGCCACGTCGTAGCCCCCGAACAGCTGTCAAGGGGTTATAGAGAGGGAATGGGGCGGGGGAGGAGGGTGCAGACGTGACCCCTCATTCCTGCATCGCTCCCTTAACGGAATGTAATTAGCGTGAGGAGCTGTGGAAGCAGGTGTGTGTGTGTGTGTGTGTGTGTGTGTGTGTGTGTGTGTGTGTGTGTGTGTGTGTGTGTGTGTGTGTGTGTGTGTGTGTGTGTGTGTGTGTGCGTGTGTACAGTGCAGATATAAGAATTAAAAACCCGATTTACAATTTAAACTCTCATGACACTACGAGCAATGTAAGAAACACAACCTCGACAGCATCCAGAGAGCGCAAGCAGCGAAGGTATCGTCAACGAGAGGTGACATAACGTGGCGCCCATATCCCGGGCAACGGAACACGGCGAACACGACCCGAGCGACGGTCATCGAGTGATCATCAGCGCTGTCGCCTGGGCTCATTACCGCAATTATACCGGTGCGACGCAGGTAATTATCTTGTTATGCGTCAACCGTAGCGTGGAGAGGTTGAGCCGATGCGCAGCTGGGGTCCATGGAGGCCGAGGGCGAGGGGGACGTGGGTTGGAAAGAGGGAGGGGGTGGTGGGTGGGGGTAGGTAGAAGGGGAGGGTACATGGAAGGGGATGAAATGTATGAAAGGAAGGGGAGGGATGCTGTAAGAGAAATGATGATAGGGGAAGAAAGAAACGAAAGAGGGAGT
>NW_028234425.1:31850500-31853000 GCF_977035675.1 Penaeus japonicus | reverse complement strand
TTACTTTATGAATAAAATCAATAATAATATTATCACAATAATTATATTATTACTGATGTTAATCATAATGGTAATTAGTAATAAAGATGAGCATCGAGATTCCATGATTAAATTGTCCTTTTTATCAAAATCGTTATTGTTATAACTGTATATATTTCTGCTATTCGTTTTATCATTATTATTATTTTTTATATAATGATTATTATTGTTATTTATTATTACTATAATTGTTATTCTAGTTGTTATTAGTATTATTATTTTATTATTATTATTATTATTAGTATTATTATTATTATCATTATTATTATTATTATCATTATCATTATCATTATCATTATCATTATCATTATCATTATCTTTATCATTATTATTGTAGTTATTACTCTTGTTGTTATTGATTAGTAGAAGTATTTATTATTGTTATTGTTATTTTATTATCATTATTTTAAGATTTATTATCATTTTATTTTTGTCATGTTATGTGATTTTCATTATCCTAACATTTTTTTTCTGGATTGAAGAAATGAGGACGATTATTTTTGTAATTGCATAAAGATTATTTTGTATTTGTGGTAACTAGTTGTCATCATGTTTTTTTTACTAGTATGCTAATGTATTGTTGTTTCAATAACTTGCAACGATCGATTTCTACAATACTTTCTGTTGCACGGAGAGAAAGGTCTACCTGTCCACACCTGTGACCTTCGACCTTCTCCCAGCTTGACCTTTTGACCCTGGCGTTCCACTTCGCATCTTCGGCTCTGTGTTCCGACCTTTTCCTTTTTGGTTGTCGTGATGCGTGTTTGTATTTTTTATACTTTTTTTTTTGTCTTATTCCTCTTCTTGGTTTTTGATTTCTTGATTTTTGTTGTTGTTTTGATCTTGGTTTTATTCATATATTTTTTTTATTCCACAGACGTTATTGGATGAATTTAAGATAAACACACAGAAAACATTTCGTTCAGTTTATACCTGTTAAACTTTCATCCGAAACGTTCCACTTGGTCCTGAGTACAGGTTCTGCAACCAGCTCTGGTCGGCGTGCAACAGTTTTGTTTTGCATTTGGGAAGTAACGTTAAAATGGATGGCCCTGTGCAATTGCAGAATTTTATTTCAATAGTTCAGTCGTTCGGAGTACGCAGTAACCGATAGTTTGTTGCAAAAAGAAAAGGAAAGCGAGGGAAAAATCGTATTATTGAGTGGGTCTTTTACGCAAGGTAGTGGGAGTAGTCTAATTGCAGCCTGTAGCCTAGCAACACAAAGGGCATATCGACTCGAACATCAGCTGTAATTTTGTAATGCCAGCACCAATTTTATTTACGAAGAGAGGGAACAGATCAAGACTAAGACATTAGTATGTTTGTATTAACTTTTCATCATCATTATTAACAACCTATTTATCTATTCGTTTAAGTTATAATGAAGAGCTTAGAAGAGCATTATAAAATCCGACACAGGGACTGAAACGAGTCAGACGAGGTCATGTGGGAAGGCATTTCCGATTTGATTTTTTTCCCCTGAATTCTCAGTGTCCAGATCGTAAATCCTATTAGCAAACTGAACCCAGTTTTGGTGTGCCGTAAATCCGGAGAACAAATACACTGTCAGCCACAATGACTCACCGCTAGAGTACTTCTCTTGTCCCTATTTATCTCTCGTTCTTCTTTGGTTTAGCCAATGTTTCTCTTTTTCTTGATTTCTGATCCATCTTTTCTTGTTGTTCTTGTTCCCGTTTGGTGTGTGATTATGTGTGTGTTTGTGTGTGTGTGTGTGTGTGTGTGTGTGTGTGTGTGTGTGTGTGTGTGTGTGTGTGTGTGTGTGTGTGTGTGTGTGTGTGTGTGTGTGTGTGTGTTGTGTGTTATGTGTTATGTGTTGTGTGTATTTTGTGTGTGTGTGTGTGTGTGTGTGTGTGTGTGTGTGTGTGTCTGTGTGTGTGTGTGTGTGTTGTGTGTTATGTGTTATGTGTTGTGTGTATTTTGTGTGTGTGTGTGTGTGTGTGTGTCTGTCTGTCTGTCTGTCTGTGTGCGCACGCGCGCATGTGTGTGTCTTTCTCTCACTTTTCTGTCGCTTTTTCATTCTTCTATCTATCTATTTATCTATCTATCTCTTCTCTCTCATTATTCTCTCTCACTCTTTTCTTACTCCTCTCTCACTCCTCTCTCTCTCTCTCTCTCTCTCTCTCTCTCTCTCTCTCTCTCTCTCTCTCTCTCTCTCTCTCTCTCTCTCTCTCTCTCTCTCTCTCTCTCTCTCTCTCTTACTTTCTCTCTACGAAATGACTAGGAAATTTTAACCGTAATATAAATTATAAGTTAATGGTCTATAAAAAAAATATATATATAATCCTGCTTTCTTTGAAAATTGATATGTAAACCCATATTGTTGATAACAGTGTTATAAATTATATGCAGGTATTTTAGCCTTAGGTGCCCTGAAACATGAATGATTTACTTATTTTGATTTTCAGTAACTATATATATATTAATTTACATACACGAGGAC
>NW_028234425.1:31805500-31820500 GCF_977035675.1 Penaeus japonicus | reverse complement strand
GTTTTATTTAGTAAGAAAGAAAATTGTATTAGCTGTAAGTTTTATTAGATAAGAGAGAAAATAAGAGGTTTGTTGTTTGTATGCAATAGCAGCTGAATGAATGTGTGTTGTTTGTATGTTTTATTAGATACGAGAGAGAACATTCAGTGTGTTGTCTTTGTTGTTTTATTAGATAAGAGAGAAAGAAAGAGGTGTGTTGCTTTTGTTTCAAGAGATGAGAGAGCAATAAGTATTTTATCAGTGCGTTTTCTTTGATAAAAGAGAAAGCAAGAAGTGTATATTTCTTATCTATTTTATGGGGTAAGGGAGGAAGCAAAAAATGTTTGTTGCATGTGTGGTTTAGCCAGAAAATGTCTTCTTGCACTTAATGACAGGGGGACATATGTTACATTTTATTGTTTGGTGTGGATTTGTCACAGGTGTTGTTTTGTGGCTAGTGTTTATTATTAGTGTTTGGTTTATGGATTTTGCGCGTCTTGTTGCTCTTTTATCATATATCATCATTTTGTCAACAAAGTGTACTTTTGCTTGTTGCTTGGCATGTGTAGATATTATATTGTATATGGACAATACCCCACGTTGTGCATGATCGCTTCCTGGAGCACCTTCAGTAGAGCAGGATAATGAAAGAGCGGCCCTTGTCGCACGTTTATTCCATGGACAGGTACAAAGTTGTTCAGCGTGGTTGTGTCCCTTCCGAACCGGAGAGTCACGGCAGGAGACTGCTCGCGATATCCACACACTACACACTACGTCAAACGCACAACATTGAGGCAACAGAGTGACCTGGCCGCACCGTCTCGCCGTCGCAGCGCGGGAGGGGCGCCTCGACGCGGGCCGGTGGGGCGACGCGAGGCTGAAGCGGAGATTACTGTCGCTGTGGGTATATCGTCTGCAAGCTGTGGGCGAGGGAATGTCTGGGAAGGAGGGGTGGGTGTTGCGTGCGTACGTGCGCGCGAGACGGCGACGCCCCGAGAACGAGAGGTCGCGTCGCATCTTCCTGACGGCGACTTCAGACGTCGGGGCGAGCGCCTCGCACTTCGGCTACGCGGACTTCTCGGAAAATAAATTAACGTCACCGGCAACTCATAATGAACATTGTTACGGGAGTACAAACACGCAAGATAGCCACTACCTAGGGTTAATGTCGATAATAATATACAGTAAGAGCTGTACACACGCAGTATTTACATCCAGTCACACTTCTTCCAAACCCTTACTTATATAGAACACATCTTAAACATATTTCATTATATACCTCTCCAGTATCATCTAGTCTATATCATGAACACCTCTGACGTTTTACACTCTTTTGACGCTCGTATTTAATATACATATCCTTAAAAACAAACTTGTTTACATCCTCTTCCCCTACACCTTTACACGCACTTTCACAATTAGACTTTGCATTAAATAGAACACTCGTAAAGCGATGACTGTCCGATAACCATTCGTTCCTTTATAGCCTGGCGGAGGCTGTGATGTCGCGCTGCGTCGTCGGCGACTCGGTGGCCCTGGGGACGCACGGCAGCGGTGGCACTCCCTGCCGACTGTTGTGGGCTGCGCTGCCAAGGGGAAGCTGTGCGTTTCACGGATTTCAAGTACGATGTGGCGTGTGGAAGCGACTTCGCCGTCGTAATGCCGTGGCCTATCCTTCAGGAAAAGAGGCGTCCCTCGCAGGACTCAGGGAGAAGCACTTTGTGCAATTCATATGTACCACCTGTGACGCAAGACGTAGAGTCTTGGCAGTACGTTTTATTTCATCACACATACACATACACGCACACATACACGTTCATATACAAACACACACACTGCTTATAAGTCGCTATGAGATTAATAATTCAGACATCAAGTTATTCCAAGATGTACATTAGATACAGCCATATCAGTACTAAACCAGTAGAGTAGATATGATCAACGAAACACTTGTAGCATAAATTCACAAGATCACATTGTCACAGAAAGTTTTCGCCTCCGAGCTCCGTCTCGAGAGGGCCTCAGGCGCGAGCGGCGGCGAGAGTGAGGAGGGCGGCCAGCGCGGGCCACACGGCGAGTCGAGCCGCGCCACTGTCGGCCACCAGCGGCACGTCGTGCTGAGAGGTGGTGCTCAGCGAGTCGCTCTTCGGCTTCTCGGGCCCGACCATGGACATCTTGGGCGGCTCGGGGGTGGTAGTGGTGGTCGTGGTGGTGGTGGTCGTGGTGGTGGTGGAGCTGTAGAGCATCGTCTTTTGCGCGGGGATGTCGAGCACGGTGTTGTTGTGAATGTAGTACGGGGAGGAGTAGTTAGCGCTGAGCAGCACCAGCCGCTGGTCCATGTGGAGGCCCTCGATGACGCGAGAGACCTGGCTCCCGTCCTGGTACGTGGTGGTCAGCTTGCCGTTGTAGGGCGCTTCTGTCGTGCGCACGGTTCCGATGAGGTGGACCCTCACGCCCGTGCCGGGAGGAAGGTCGTACTCCAGGATCTGTCGCTGCATGCGGTCGAACTCGTTCTGAATACCCCAGACCAGGTCGTGCTCCTCGGTTTCGGGCGGCGGAGACACCACGTGCGAGGGCAAGCCGACGTAAGTGCCCTTGACGCTGCCCCAGTAGGACAGTTGCTTCACCACCACTTCGCGTTCCTCCACCACGTGCTGCCGAGAGGGGCCGGGGTTGAGCAGCAAGGCCTCGGCCAGCACTGTGTCCACAGTCGTGACGTTTATATAGCTGTCCAGTGTGATGCCTCGGAGGTCGTACGACACAGGCTCGTCCTCCACGAGCACCATGGCAGCGTCCACACGGACGACGTCGGCGCCTGCGACCAGATGGGCGCGACGCTCTTGTGGCGCCAGGAAGCCCGCTTGAGGAAAGCTGTTCTTGCCTTCACGCACCGCCAGGAAGCGTTTCGCGTGCGCAGCCACGGCGTTGTGTGGGGGAGCCATGTAGCGGTCCCACTGCACGTACCTCACCTTCGCGGAGCCATTCACGGACACCAGTACCTCGAAGTCGCCCTCAACGCGTAGCACTTTCCCGAGGAAAGGCACGGAGCACACTCCACCGTGCATGGCACCGGCTACGAACGTGCCATGCTTCTCGGCACGACACCACACTGTAGCGGGATCATCCTCTGTAACCTGTACCGCGTGCGCCGTGTGCACGCCCTCGCTCACGTGCACCCAGGCCAGCGTCGAAGAGGTGATGGTAGCGCCGCCCTCCCGTCGGATCTTGGACATGTCCATGTTTCCTCTCGCGCCCCACACGCACGCCACGGCCGCCAGCAGCAACCTGGAAAGGACGACTCTGTTAGATTGGCCATTTGATGCTGGGGGAGGAGAGCTTCTTTCAGGGAAGGGCAATGTTAGAATGTACAGCTAGGCGAGGGAATTTTCCCGATATAGTAGAAAAAGAAAAAAAGAAAATCTATACATACATACATACATACATACATACATACATGCATGCATGCATGCATACATACATACATACATACATACATACATACATACATACATACATACATACATACATACATACATACATACATACATACATACATACATACATACATACATAAATACACACATACATACATACATATATAGATGTATATATATATATATATATATATATATATATATATATATTTATATTTATATTTATAAATATATGATTAAAGGAAAAAACATATTTTGATAAACCCACAGTGACATGTATTAATACGATAGTTATATTGGTGTATGACAACAACCACAACATGATTTGTAAGCCAATCCCATCCAGACTGGTGTCACCCGTCAATCTGATTCAGTTTTGGTAAACCTTTCTCTATACAGAAAAAACACAGCTGTAGTGAGAAATAGATATTGTGATAAACATTAATTAAATCTTTCCAGTAAGAAATTTAGTAACTGCATTGTGTGTGTGTGTGTGTGTGTGTGTGTGTGTGTGTGTGTGTGTGTGTGTGTGTGTGTGTGTGTGCACGCGAGCGCGCGTGTGTGACTGTTTTTGTTTTTTATATGTGCATATATGGATGTATATATGTATGTATTTATACTAATTACAAACTGCATTCGTGTTAAATATAAATACCATTGCACACTACCCCTTCTCGGATCCCATCCCCTTTTCGCGCCAAACTATACCAGTCAAGATTTAAGGGGAAAGCGGGTAAGGGGAGAAGGGGAAGGGGAAGTGGAAGGGAGTAAGGGAGGGGGAAGAATCGGTAGGCTGAAAAGCGCTTCTAGTTCGCTGGTATTAGGTAGTGAAAGCCTTCGCGTTTTGTTCATATTTTGAACTCTTGAGCTTGATGTGGATTTCCCGTTCTTGGAGAGTGTGCTGGCTACATTTTATATTAAGCTGTCTTGTGGCGAGTCATGCGGATGGGGGGCGTTGCTTGGCAGTTCTTGTAGAGTGGCAGTCAGGGAGGAAGAGCCTGATTGCCACTGCTGCCGGATGTTGGGGGTGGGGGAGGGGAAGTCTTAAGGTTTCATATGGGCCTCTTTGCAGGGATCTTTTCTTGATTGCGCAATGTGGGAGTGAGAATATCCAGCAATGTTCTGCAGTGATCTTATTATTTTGACATATATATATATATATATATATATATATATATATATATATATATATATATATATATATATATATATATATATATATATATATATATATATATATATATATATATATATATATACTTATAAATAAATAAATTTATATATATATATATTTATTTATTTATTTATTTATTTATTTATTTATAAGTGTGTTTGCGTGTGCATGTGCGTCTGCATGTGTGTGTGTGTGTGTGTATGTATTTATATCTGTACGCGTACGTAGACACATATATAAAACCAGTGGCACCAAGTGTATCGCGTTTCATGTCATCATAGAAGCCGTAGGTGACAGAAGGGACGATTTCCATTCTAGTGTTTCCTCTACACCCTTTCCGTCTCTCTTCTCCCCTCCTTTCCCTCCCTGCTCATACCCTCCCCCCTCTCCCTCCTTATCCCTTTCCCTATAGCCTTCCCCCTTCTACCCCCCTACCTCCCTCCCTCATGCAGCCTTCCCTATGCCTATACCCTATGTGTTTGTGTTCCACCCCGCTGGGTTTTAATGCTCGTAGGATAAACAATAGCAGTGTTTGTTATGACTTTTGGTTTTGAAGGGTTATTTATTTTGTGAAGTGTACGAGGTGGACGTGTGTGTGTGTGTGTGTGTGTGTGTGTGCATGTTTGTGTGTGTGTGTGTGTGTGTGTGTGTGTGTGCCTGTGTGTGTCTGTGTGTTTCTGTATGAAAGAGAGAGAAAAAAAAGGGAGAGAGAGAGAGAGAGAGAGAGAGAGAGAGAGAGAGAGAGAGAGAGAGAGAGAGAGAGAGAGAGAGAGAGAGAGAGAGAGAGAGAGAGAAAGAGAGAGTACGAGTACTAGAAGAGAGATGGGAGGTGGAAAAAGAAATAAGAGGGATAGAGAGAGGGGGCGAGAGAGCGAGCGAGGGATGTGTGTATGATGAAGAGGGTGAGTATCAAAGGTAAAGGAACCAAGCCTCTTTTCCGAAGTCTCTCTGATCTCTGACTTTAGGATTCACACTGACGTCTCAAGGTTGGCCTCTCTGAGCTTGCATGATAATTTTCTTCTTATCATAGATGAGTCTCTTTGGAGCTTCCATTGAATTCATAATGAAATCTTAAGACTATACACACATAGAGATACAGACGCGCACGCTAGCACACACACGCGCACGCGCACGCGCACACGCACATGCACACGCACACGCACATGCACACACACACACACAGACACACACACACACACACACACACACACACACACACACACACACACACACACACACACACACACACACACACACACACACACACACACACACACACACACACACACACACACACATACGCACACATACAGCTAACTGACATATCTCTCTTTTCCAGTGTCAGAATCTTTATATCATGTCCATTGATCGCTATTTCCATATCTTAATAAGATTCATTGCATTAATAAATCGGTATTGAAGTATGGATACAACCCATCCCCCTTCTCTCTCTCTCTCTCTCTCTCTCTCTCTCTCTCTCTCTCTCTCTCTCTCTCTCTCTCTCTCTCTCTCTCTCTCTCAGATACTCTGGGCTCTTCACTCTAATAAATGCATAAGGCTTTGATGATGTTTCTTATTAGCATAGGCATCCCCCCCTCCCCACCCTCCTTCCATCTTACCCTTTCACCCTCTAACCCCCCCCCCCCCAATAATCACTTGCTCGCTAGTTTGGCTGTCAAGGGTGGAGGGAGGAGGGGGTGGAGTATGAGATAAAGAGGTGAAAATGTTAAAAAGTGGCGATAATTGATGATTGTAATTTCAATAATGATAAACAAAAATAATGACGATAATATGAAGTAAAGCTCGTAGTAAAAAATATGATAATAATGATGATAATTACATGAATAAAGATAAGAACAACATTCAAAAATGAAGATGAAGAATAGGATGAGTGTAATAGAAAGAGACACAGGCACAGAAGTAGATCCATGGTACCATAGCCATAAATACCCCGGAGTCAGCCATCGCAAGGGGGTCGATGCCCATGCCATATGGTGGAGAAGTTCGTCCCGCTGAGGCAACGTCTCCACTCAACCATAGTGGCCCGGTTGAGGTTTGGGGCGGGAGTGGTTGGCAGGGGGAGGGTGGTAGGGAGGGGAGGGGCAGGGGAAGGGTGGTGGTGTGGAAGGGAGGGGCGGGGGAAGGGTGGTGGTGTGGAAGGGAGGGGCGGGGGAAGGGTGGTGGTGTGGAAGGGAGGGGCATGGGAAGGGTGGTGGTGAGCAAGGGAGGGCTAAGGGAGGGGAGAGAAAGAGCGAAAGGTCAGGCATAACAGAACTTGGTAAACTTCCGCGTGTCGCATCTCTCTTCTTTCTTTGCACCGCTACAGGACTGCAACATTCGCCTCATTTCTCGTGTGCATCTTTCCCTCAGTGTGCATTACTGATTTTGACAAACGTTGCATTATCTTTCTTATATGGTAAGGGTTGTCACCTCCTTGTATACCCTTTGGCTTGATGGATGACCCCCCCTCTTCTGATCCCGGATTTTGACCCCGAAGTTTAAAAAAATAAACAAAAAATCAGCTGACTACAGGAGGGTTATCGCACATTTTACTATTGCACCACGTTTGTTTTCCTGTTTTTCATTGATTATTATTTCTGGGACGAGAAGCATGAGTAGATCAGAGTAAAAAAAAACGTCATAATAAACAGGTCACCTCTTCCCTGTACTCCTCCCCCCCCCTTTCCCCATCACCTATGATGACCTTATGGATCGTCTCGTGTACTCGGCTAAGCTCTCATGTGGCTGGACATTATCAAGGGATCAATTGGCTGAGCGCTTATCCCATGCATCAGGCTAAGAGAGTCGGAGGGTCGCGGGGTAGGGGTGCGGGGAGGGGGAAAGGGGGACTCTTCCAGGATAACTTCGACGTAAGGAAGTGATTGGTGTCGCTTCTCGAAGAGTATATGGCGATGGCGGCGACCTCTCCGGCGCGGAGGTGGTGATGACGCCATCATGGGCCGGCCGCCAGGGGGGAATGCGTCCCGTGGGAAGATTTTTGGGACGGAGAGGAGCGTCAGGACGTTTGGGTCGGACGGACGAATGTGTCCCCGGGGAGGCTGGGATCGCCAGTGTGCACTTTCTCCGAGATTGATTCGCCCGCTCGAGATGAGGCGTTTAGGCTAAGCGCTCCGCCATCAATATTCACAGGACCCCGCTAGGCATTCTCCCGCGCTCGAGTCATCATCGATCAAATATTAATAAACTTTCATTTTACTCCCCCGCGGTGTGCCAGGTGACGTGCATCCCTCCCTGCTCTCTCTCCTCGCCTGTTTGCCCCGACCGCAACTACTAACACTACGTTAACCTCGTTTCCACCTCGACCCACGTGGTTGTTTCTTCCCCACCGGCTTAGATGTCTCTCCCCCCACCCTCCTCACCTCCCCCCTGCTGTCTGCCCCGCCCTTCGCACCGTTCGCTATTGTATTCCAGGTTATCTTCCCGTGGCAACAAGACAAGGTGGGATGGTAACCTCTGATGATATAGCGTCAGGGACTCTGCAGTAAGCCAGCCTCCTCACTGTCGAATGCTTACGCAACTTTTAAAATCTGAATTTGCATATTCTTATTTGTTTATCTGTTTATGCATTTGTTTTCTCGTCAATACCGAATTAATGGGGTCTCGAGTAAGAGACATGAGAGATATTATTTTAAGTGGCTATTGCGTCAGCGATGAAGAGTAACCTCACATTCCAAGTCAAGTCCTTCTATTGCGCCGATGCATTCCCTTTTGGAGCAACTCAGACCTTACCTTAATGCTATTATGAGCACCCTCAAGGGTCTAAAATTAACTCGGCATCAGCGAAGGAGCGTCTCAGAATCCGGAACTTACCGTAAACCGAAGCCTACACCTCCCCCACTCATATGATAAATCCTTCGCAACAGATTTAAAAGCTAAGGGTCATATATCCGTTGGCCATCACCGAGGCGATCGACCCTATGGCCTCTGAGGGACAACACGTTCTTGCGCCTCGAGTGAGGTATCATAGCTGGCATCTTCCGCGCGGGTCGAGATGTGTGTAGACAAAGGTGCGATTGTTGCCCGATTGCTCCGAGGGCACTTGTGGCGCCCCGGGTTAAGAGGCTGGCTTACCTGCAGCTGCCACGCGCGCACACACGCCGCCGCGCCCAAGCCACACATCCCTGTTGCTGTGTTGACTTTCCTCCCTGATTGCCGTTATGTTGCAATGCACATGTTGTCGTGAAACATGGCTTTGTTAGCAAGAATCTCGAGTTGAGTAAATCGATAAAATTGTTCCCCCGAGAGATGAGATTTCCAGCACGAGTCTCCTTACAGGATCTGCCCTTCTTGGGCGCTGCGTGGAGTGGCCGAAGTGTGCTTTGATTCGACTGAGCGGGAGGTCGGACTGCTTCCACCCGCGAGGTAGTAATGACTGAGGGGCTAAAGAGAGGTAAAGGGCAACAGGAAGTTAACCAGATCATTTCTCCCCTCGTCTTACGTATATTTCTTCTCTCTCCTATGCTTCCTTCTCCTCTTCCTCCTTGCTTCTTTTCGTCCTTTTCTTCCCTCCACCCTTTTCCTCCCTCTCCCTCCCGTTCCCTCCCTTCCAGACCCCTCCTCTCACCCTGCCCTTCCCTCCAGACCCCTCCTCTCACCCTGCCCTCCCCTCCAGACGCCTCCCTTCCCATCACTTCCCTTCCCTTCCCTTCCCTCCCCTCCCCTCCCCTCCCTTCCCCTCCCTTCCCCTCCCTTCCCCTCCCTTCCCTTCCCTTCCCTTCCCTTCCCTTCCTTTCCCTTCTACTCCCCTCCCCCCACTTGTAACACGACCCCGGCTGTGCCACGTAAGGACTCCTTTACGATCACTCTCTTTGTTTTTAGTCTTCGGGCTCGGCCTCCTGGGCGGTCGATACCATCAAATCGCCTCCACTTTTCTCATCGTGGAGGTCACTATCATCGGTCATCCTTAAGAGAGAGAGAGAGAGAGAGAGAGAGAGAGAGAGAGAGAGAGAGAGAGAGAGAGAGAGAGAGAGAGAGAGAGAGAGAGAGAGAGAGAGAGAGAGAGAGAGAGCGAACCCGCGTGAATGAGGATCTACGTGCTCATGTACGAGCGTCTCGTGCACCATGTACGGGCCATTGTTCCCTCCCACGACGTGTACACGGCGAAGCTCCAGTGACGCTACTTTGTCGTGTACGAGATGTTGGTCGATAAGGCATGGGCGGCCTGGAGGAGGTGACCCCGGCAGCTGCGAGGGCGAGAAGAGGTGGTTCATGACCCTCACGGAGCTAGGGGGTTAGGGGAGCTGGGGAAGGGGGGGGGGAGGGCTGAGGCTGCGAGACCACCGAGAACGTTATGGGGAGAGGTTGGATAGGGGAGGAGGGGGGGTGGGGTGGCGCTAGGGTGTGCTTTCTTTAACCGCACAGATTTTTTTTTCATGTCCCGACAAAAACGTCTGAACGTGTTTTATTATTATTTCCTTGTTTATATATATATATATATATATATATATATATATATATATGTATATATATACATATATATATGTATATATATATATACATATATATATGTATATATATATATATATTATATATTATGTATATAATTATATATTTATAAATATAATATATATAATATATATATATCTATTATATACTATATATATTAATTATATTATAACTATATATGTCGATATATAACTATCTAGATTTATTTATCTATATATTTATGCATATATTTGTTTATTTTTCTTTTCTCTTACAGAATAAAGATTTTTTCTTTATTTGTATCTTCTGATTTATGTCATCACGTCTAGAAGAGTTACCCTTGTATCATCCTATGTTCCCCAAGTGTAAAGCTTTACCCGAGAATATGAAGCACAGTCTCAGAGTCCCTCCTTTCGACCCCCCCCCCCCCACAACCTCAGCCCGACCGACTTACCTCCAGTCTCCATCTTCGCCTCTCCCTCCACCACCTTCCACCCACCGCCCACCGCCCACCTCAGCCCGGCCCAGCCCAGCCCACTCCACTCCGCCCGGCGTCGCTCTGAAAATTCTAGGTTCATCCGTTTACCAGATTTAGACGAAGCTTTGTTCACTCCATATTACATTTACATTTTTTTTCAAGGGCGACAGGGTGTCTATATTTATATAGAGAGAGATTGTTTTCCCATCCCCCTCTCATTTTACCTCTTGTTTGTGTTTATGTTGTCGTGGTAGTGAGGTGACGGGGACTTGAAAAATATATATGTTGAGAGGGAGGAAGGGAGAGGGAGAGGGAGAGGGAGAGGGAGAGGGAGAGGGAGAGGGAGATCAAGAGCAAGAGGGAGAGCAAAAGAGTAAGAGCGAGTGGGGGGGATGGATAGAGAAGTCACAGTTTCTACCCGGCAGGATGTTTACAAAGATGGAGGACCACTTGTGTTATGGAGGGAAGCGTTATGTCACAGAGAAGGAGGCCCGTGGAGCGTTTACGACAAAGGGAAGATTAAAAACAGTTTGCGGGGATGTTATGGTACAACCCTTTGTCCGGCGGTTACCTGTTGTGTTCTTATGTGCGTCCGTGTGTGTGTACGTGTGTGGGTGTATGGGTGTGGGTGTGGGTGTATGGGTGTGGGTGTGGGTGTATGGGTGTGGGTGTATGGGTGTGTGTGTGTATGTGTGTGTGTGTGTGTGTGTGTGTGTGTGTCTGTGTGTGTGTGGGTGTATGGGTGTGAATGTGTGTATGGGTTTGGGTGTGTGTGTGTGTGTGTGTGTGTGTGTGTGTGTGTGTGTGTGTGTGTGTGTTAGTGTGCGCATGTGTATGTGTGTGTATCGGGTTAGCTTACAATTAAAAGAGAGAAAAATTTTCCCTTCGCTAAAGAATAGGGATAGGGTTATGTGAAAAAGAAGTACACAACTTAAAAAAAAATGCGACGTTATATTTTCGTTCTTTCTTTCGTTTATACATTTTTTGTTGGCCTTATTTTCCTCAACTGAAACCTGGGATTTGTCACGTTCCACACACCGCGCGCGCGGCAGTGAGGCTTTAAGGATGGTGTACACCGGTCATGCACGTCGCTTGGCTCTGCATGTTCGTTCCGGGGCTAGAGCTGCATGACGGACGCGGCTGCACCTGCCCGGCCGCCCGCCCGCCCGCTCACCCGTCGCAGCCCGACTCTTTTTTGGGAACTTCTTGCCTTTCTTTCTTTTTTCTTTTTTTTTTTCTTTTTTTTAGAATTTGAAAAAAAATAAGCGGGCGACTCTTTCCCCGTGGAGGTTACGCGGACGTGTTTGTTATTTTGCGCATATATTTTTTATTACTATTTGGTTGTAGAGTTGCTGTTGTTGTAGTTGTTCCTGATTATTTTCTTCTGCTTCCTCTTCTTATTTTTTTTCTTCTTCCCCTTATTATTAGTAGTATTTTTGTCATTATTATTATTATTATCACTGTTGTTGATATCTTGGCATTGTTCTTGTCTTCTCGCCCTGTCTGGTGTTACGAGACAAGAACTTGAAATTTGTTTTTTTGGAACGCATCCCTAGGGGAACAGATGGCCGTAAAAAAAATAAACTAAAAAAAAAAAAATCGAGAAGGCAAACATTTAATAATAATTTAAGGAAGAGGGCAAACACTAAGAAGAAAAATACACATTCGGGAAGGGAGATAGCTAGAAATGCGAAAAAAAGGGAAAGAGGAAATAAGATAAAAGTAATTATCAGAAGGAAAAAATAACGAACGCACCGCGCCGGTCGTTAGCAGACGGCAAAAACGGCCGGACAAGCCATGTGAAAGCAACTTGGTCTCGGGTTATCTTCCTCAACACAGTTCATTTCGGTCTGGAATTCTTGAAAGTTCATTTTCCTCTTGTCTTTTCTTATCCTTTCTTTTTATTTGTCTTTCGCCATTTCTGTTCTTTTAGTTTTTATCTCTTGGCGGCCAGACGGAGGAACGGACGTAAGGGCCAATAAAGTCCGGCGTTACGGTAATTAAACACAAGAGGACGGGCGATAACGCTGGACCGAAAGATTGAATGGAGAGAGAGCTGGTCAAAGTTTTTTAAAAGTTTATAGGAGAGAGGATGACAGAGAGCAAGAGCGAGAGCAAGAGCGAGAGCAAGAGCGAGAGCAAGAGCAAGAGCGGGAGAGAGTAAGGAAGGAAGAAAGAGAGACAAGCAAATAAGCACTAGCAAAGAGCCGGGAGTGGCGAGAGAAAGTAATGTTTATGCATATGTTTGTGTGTAACGGATATACGCGTCTAAAAGCATAAGCACTGTCACCGATACGCTCGCCACAGTACATACGTGTGTGAATATGCATGCACGTGGCCGAAGAAAGGGCGGGGTAGTGGTGGGGGTGGGGGGGTGGGGGGCATGGACGTCGAAGCACGTATCGTGTGTGGCGCGGGTGACGAAGGGTGACGCTCCGGGTCATGGAAAGTGACGTGAGGGTAAATGTTTGTGACCTGGCCTTGGGTCCTGTTACGTCCCTCGGTTCCCCTTCATTCTCTCTCTCTCCCCTCCTTTTGCCCTCGACGCCCTCCTCCCCTCGCTGATGCTGCCCGGACTCCCTTCTAGTTTAATGCAGTCTAATTCTTAACTACGCCGTCAATATACGCAGTGGTTAGTTTAGACAATAAAGGAATCATTTGAATAAGTCGTAACAACAGTATCATTCAGAGAAAAATAGGACTTACCGACGCTGAAACATGAATACTGATAAGGAACCTGGAAAAGGAATGGGATTAGATTTAATTAAATGGCCTTAATACTAATAAACAAAAAAGTGTGCTTTTCCAGGTATCATTCTCTCTCGGGCTTGGAAAAAAAATCATTATGATGCATTATAAAAAAGTAAAAAAAAGGAAGAAAAAAAAATATGTATATATATATATATATATATATATATATATATATATATATATATATATACATGCATATATGTATATATGCAAAGATTGTTATACATTATTTATTACACATATCAACTTATACGTTCCCTTGTTATTCATCTAAAACGCACTCTCCGAGACACAAGTCGTAAAAACAGGAAAACGAAGTTACATATTTGAATGCAGAATACACGCACGACTTTTTCTTTGCTTTTGTCCGTAGTATATTCGGTAGTGAGGCAGGTAACGTGGACAGCTGATGGTGTTCAAACATCTCAAAGTTTATCCTGCCCCTCGCTGAGTCATGGGCCGGCCCCGCTCCTTCGTCTCTCTATTGATCCTGTACATATTTCTTTATCTTTGTTATCATTTGATTTTGTTTTATTTTGTTTTTACCTTTTTGCGTCTCGACCTCTTCTATTGTTATTTCTTCCTGCGTTTGGAAGAGCGACGTATTTGGTCACTGAGCTAACAAAAGGTAGAGGAGAAACAAGATGGCGGCGTCTGGGGTGAGGGGGGAGGGGGGGGGGGTTGATGAGCCCCGCACGCATCACGGGGATTTATCGCAGACTCGGATGTTCCTTTGTTTTTCCGCGGACGCGAAGGCGGTGCCGCACGGAGAGGCTTCCCCGGTCGTTAAACGACTACCCGGGAAAGGTCGTTCAATTGCTAAGCTTATCTGCGCAAGACGTCTGGCAAGTTGAAATGTTGCCGGTCCCGCGCGTGACCGAGCTGTGATGTCTGGCGGAGGAGTAACTGCCCTGATCATCTATTAATGTTCACCAACTTCGGGACGTTTATTGCGACCATTAACGTCACAGAGCGGTAGTTTATATGTAGGACGAATCGCTTCCCTCGAGAGCTCTATCTTGTCCTACACGCAAGGAACGCCCGGCGCGAAAGGGCAGAGATAGAGAAATAGATAGACCTTCAACGAGCGCGCTTTGCTACGTCTCGCACGACCACGTGGTAGCCATTGCGCGGTTGCAGATTCACCCCCCCCCCCACTCCCCTCCCTCCCCTTGTCTCGGTTTTCGAAGAATTTTCGGCATTTAGCTTCAGGAATTTCCTATGTGGGCGCTACATAAGAGGTAATGAAGAGTTTGAAGAGTGACGAGGGTCGTGGGCGGGTGTTGTTTATGTAGCGGGAGAATAAGGGCGTAGCAAGTGGGCGAGTGTGTGTGTGTGTGTGTTCTGTCCGCCCGCCGTCACCGCCACCTCGCGCCCTCGCCATGAAATGGGACGCCGTTCAGAATTCCCGGCAACTCATTTGTGTGAGTTTGGCGTTCCGGGGAAACACTAGTGAAAAGTTTTATTGAATTTGGTATTTACTCGTCTTTGGCAGCGTCGGGTGTCGATAATTGACTCTGCAACTTGTCTTGAAATTCTATGAGTTAAAGGATACTGAAATTGCATAGTCACCTTTGAAACCCCTTTATAACAGCATTTGAAGATACATCCCTTTTAATACTAGGTGTCTTCGTAAATAATATTAACCCTTCAGAGAGAGAGAGAGGGGGAGGGATATGTATACATAAAGAGAGAGAGAGAGAGAGAGAGAGAGAGAGAGAGAGAGAGAGAGAGAGAGA
>NW_028234425.1:31775500-31800500 GCF_977035675.1 Penaeus japonicus | reverse complement strand
ATTAATTAAACTGACATATTTCGTCCATTAGTCAGTGTTGTTGGATTTGTAAACGCACGCGAGAGAGAGAGAGAGAGAGAGAGAGAGAGAGAGAGAGAGAGAGAGAGAGAGAGAGAGAGAGAGAGAGAGAGAGAGAGAGAGAGAGAGAGAGAGTGAATGTTGGATTTTAGAAGCGAATACCCTGTTGGAGGTGAGATAGATAGATAGATAGATAGATAGAGAGAGAGAGAGAGAGAGAGAGAGAGAGAGAGAGAGAGAGAGAGAGAGAGAGAGAGAGAGAGAGAGAGAGAGAGAGAGAGAGAGAGAAAATGGTTGTTGCGTATATATACCGGGTTTTAGGGAGCTTGTATTGTGGAAAATGAGTTAGTGAGTACCTGCCAGCCCTCCCCGCCAGTTCCTGCTACCTGGCGATTCGGTCGGGCATTGTCTCTCATTCTGCTGTTGTGAAGTGTGTGTGTGTGTGTGTGTGTGTGTGTGTGTGTGTGTGTGTGTGTGTGTGTGTGTGTGTGTGTGTGTGTGTGTGCGCGCGTGCGCGTGCGTGCATGCGTGTATGTGTGTGTTTCCGCGCATTAATTCATGTGTCTGTGCGTGTGTCTGTCTGTATGTCAATCTGTCTGCATGTGTCTGTGTCTGTATGTACTCATATGTATGTATGTATGAGCGTCTGTGACTGAGCATGTGCGTGTATGTTTGTGTTTTGAAAAGGACAGAGAGAGTAAATACATGTGGGAAAGTCGGCAGCGACGTTGTGGCCAACTATTGACGGCTGATAATGATGACGAGCCGGATAATAGGTTTATTGGCCCTGTCAGCCTTTCCTTCCCTTGTCTGCTTTACCTTTGCCGGACCATTTACACTCGCCGTTCGCCCCGCCGCCCTTCACCCGCCCCTGCCAGCACTTACCAGATCAGAATGGGCGCTGAGTAGTATCTGACAGCTGGCGGCATAACGTGGTGAGAATGGCCCGGGTCCCCCCAGCGCCAGGACAATGATCTCAAAGTGATACCGAAGTCGGTCGCTTTCCAATGGCGCTAGTTTTATTGTTATTATTTTGGGGAGTAATGACGATTTCGGTTTTATTCAAGCCATGAACATTTTTCACTCGCAGTCGAAGAAAGAATACAGTGGTTATCTTTTTTTTTTACTGGCTTTTGGGTCACGCGCTTGATTGCAACGTTTCAGTTAACGAGAGTGATCATGCTGCGTTATGTTGCACAGCTTGGGTCGGGAAAAAAAGAGGGAAAAAAGAGTGAAAATCTGAAACTTCGAGGCTAATCAACCCGCTTCTGGAGACGGTCTCTCCTCTTGGCCTGTACTCCATGCCCATTGTAAGGCAGGATGCTGGAGTTGGCCTGTCGACGAAATCCGTGCGTAGTGTGAGCGACGGGCCTGTTCTGCGGACAGGTTGATGAATTCATTGTTGCTGACAGTGACGGGGGCCATTGTGGAAGGGCTGATGAGAAGTGACGGCGGCCATTGTGCTGTCGCCGGCCCGAAGATGACAGCTTGGCCAACAGCGCGTGCCTCTGCTGGTTGCTTTGTCGGCGGCAGTAATGTTGATGCCCAGGCCGTGAAAATAGTCCCAAACCGCAATTCCGCTACGTTCATCGGCCCCTATCCCTGCATTCATTATCCTGCCGCTATGCTGGATTGCAGGATGAAAACTCTATCAGTGGTTTGTTGCAAGGAGGGATGAGCGAGCGTTACGTAAGGGCGATTATAAAGATCTACCCCGCCAAGGATCATTGCCTCATCATTGAAGGGTGAAGAGGGTGGGGGGTGGGGGGCACCAGGGCAAAGGGTGCGCCACTCGCCTTTTCTGTTTTTTGTGATCATATCCATCGGCGTTTTATGGGACTTGTTTTCTTCATTCTCGTCTTCGTCTTAGTGGATTGAGTTATTATGTATTGGTCTCTGTGCATCGATTTCTCTCTATCTATCTATAGTTATTCTCTCTTTCTGTCTGATGTATGTGTTTGTTAACCAGTGTGCATGTGAGCATATATCGGCATGCATGTATGGCTCTTCGATCTTTGCCCAAGCGTTAATTTCATTTACTGACGTGCGGGGATTATGCTGTATAATAACTCATTGGAGAAAAGAAGAAAGAAGAGACAATATTTCGTTGCTGCCGCTAAATGAAGATGAATAGAGAAGGAGGTGAGAGAGGGAAGGGGAGGGGGGGAGGGGAGAAAGGTGGGGCGCTGGGGCATGGGTACTGGGTATGATGGCAGAGCGAAGTTGACGGGGCAGGCATGAATGAATGAGCGCAGCTAACAGGTTAAGAGATAATTATCCAGTTGACTCCGGGCGAGGTCGCCTAAACCAGTTTGGTTTCTTGTGCGGCCACATGTTCTCGCTGCCCGCGGATCTAAGATTACGATGATGGACGAGAATCTACGTTTTTGATCGTAACGCTGAAGATGCCTACCTTTTTTTCTTCTTAAGAAGCATCAATAAATTCCTGATAGTCCAGAAGGGACGTTAAATTTCTCGTTCAGCTCGAGGGGGACAAGGGTAACCGCAGACCCACAACCACAGAGGAATTACGGTCCAACCGGGCCATTAATACCCTGCAACTTTTACCGTAAATACTTTAGCCGGGGACAAACGACGGGGCCGCCGGGGAAACAATTGCAGCAAAACATAACCACCGCATTCGCCAACATAAGCAACGCGCTCAGCCCCCCCCCCCCCCACCCACCCACTACCAACACCACCAACACCACCTCCCTTCCCAGACCGGCCCCCCGCCATGTTCACCTTCGAGTTCAGTTTATGAGAGACAATTTTTTGGATGAAGTTGCTTGTTCTGTTGAAGAATTTATGTGCGTCCCATTTTCTTGTTTTTTTTTTTTAGATTCGTTTTCTTCATATGCTGCACAGTTTTTCACGAACGATGTTGCTAATACGTTGTTATGCGGTTGTTTGGACGTAATTACGTATGATTCACTACGCTCATCTATATAATTTGCATATGCATAAGACATGGATGAATAGGGCGTAACCTGTCGTAAAAATGAAGATGTCTATAAAGATAGTTTTGATGGATTGTTTTACGTGCAACAAAAAACGGGATCCGACACTTGTTCCAGTTGAAAATTGCCCCACATTTTGCGGTTCAATTAATTGCATAATGTCCCTCAAGCCAGAGATAATTGGCCTGTGTTTCGCTTGCATTATAACAGTCAAAATTACTTTATTACACAGCGTAGGAGTCGCGAAGACAGCTGCTGCCTTGTCTGAAGAAAAGCCCGAGTTTCTACACAGGTCAGAGGTCAGGGCGCAGCAGAGCCATTGGAGGGGGAGAGGGGCGGGGTCAGTTGGCATAGGAGAAAAGGGAAACACGAGGGAATGAAAAGGAAGAAGAGGGAGAGGGTGGTAGAGTGGTTGTGAGGAGGACGGAAGAAGGGAGAAACCAACGGAAGCGACTGGAGGAAAGGGGATAGGAGAAGAAAAAAGAAGATAGGGAGGTAAAAGAAGGAGGAGAGCTACAAAGGAAGAGGGATGAAGGGAAAGGAAAGGGGAGAACTGCAAACTGAAATGAATGCGCAACAGTAAATATGGTGGGAAAGAGAGAAAGGAACTTATTAAGAGTGGGGTTGCACGGATAATGCATGCAACGTCCAATAAGCCGGAGAGGGAAGGGTGTAAGACGGAGAAAGGAGGGTTTTGGAAAGAAGGGGATAACAGGGCAAAGAGGACCGCTAGGAATTGGGGAAGGGCGCTGAAACGAAGCAAATTGCTGGCGGATTTATTCTGCGATGAAAAAAGGGGCGAGGGGAATCGGTTTGGAAAATGCGTGGCTATTGTAGGGAAGCAGAGAGGACGCTTGGAGAGGCACGGGCTATATGGGCGGCAGAGAGATAGAGAGACAGAGAAAGAAAGAGAGATATAGAGGGGAAACGAGACAGAGATAGAGAGAGATAATAAAGAAAACAAATAAAGAGAAAAAAGAGCTGGTGAAAGAGAAAGAGAGCGAGAGAGAGAGAGAGAGAGAGAGAGAGAGAGAGAGAGAGAGAGAGAGAGAGAGAGAGAGAGAGAGAGAGAGAGAGAGAGAGAGAGAGAGAGAGAGAGACCGAGACCGGCAGACCGAGAGCACGCTAGGACCAACGTGGCCCAGCCCCCAGGTCAGGGTTGAGGCTCTGACCCCGAAGCTAACTGTCCGTAATGCCAAAGTAACCCGTCCCAATGCCAGATAACTGTAGTAGTAATGCGGTTGTAACTCTTCAGCATAATAACATCATAGAAGCCGGATAAGCAGGCTGGTTGTGGCTTTGTAAGAGCCGTTTATAGAGATCGTTGAACGTGTAAGTATGTGTGTGTGTGTTTGTGTGTGTGTGTGTGTGTGTGTGTGTGTGTGTGTATGTAATGAGGATATCGTGCCTAGTTACTTTAAGGAGAGCTCGACGTAATGACGTAACATGCCCTAAAGAAATTTCGTTCATTAGTGATTAAGCGGTAATAGTATGATAATTGGATCATGATGACTAGTACACGAAGGCTGTTGAGTTAAGGAGAACTAAAGGGAAATTATTATAAGTTGTCATATGTGTTCTGTATCGTTACTATAATGATCATGTGGGATGCAGATCAGGTGGAATGTTTTTTTATTATTACGATTTTTTTTTTTATGAGGCAAGGGTATTTTTTTGCAGCGTCAACGAAAATAAGTCACATACATGATCTCTCTCAGACCATTAATTCAATCCCCGATAACGTGCCTGCATATCCTTCACCATAGCAACGCCGGGAGTCACGCTGTCGAAGAAATAATAATAACATCCGCGTGTGATACAGAGCCGACACTCCCCCTAACCCCACCCCCAACCCCCCAACCCACACCCCCTATCCCCCTACCCCCTATCCCACCACCCCCTATCCCACCACCCCCTATCCCACCACCCCCTATCCCCTATCCTCCACCGGCCCCCACCAGCCCCCCACCCCCAACAAGCCAGTGAATATCCGCGGCCCATCATTAGAGTAAGCCGCGGGATTGCGTCGGCAAGGAATTCAATGATGTTACTTTATTAAACGCGCTCGGGAGGGGCGGTTGGTCTCTCTATGATGAAGGCTCTTTGGGGTTGGGCCTTTGGGGTTGCCGAGGGGTGGGGGCGGAGTCGGGGCAGGGGAAGGGGGGGTCTGGAGGTTGCTTGGAGATGGAGGAAGAGGAGCAGGTGTGGGTGGTGGGGGGGATGTAGTTGGTGGAGGAGGAAAAGAAGTAGAGGAGGGGAAGGGGGTGGAGGAGGAGGAGGAGGGGAGGGGGAGGGGAGGGAAGGGGAGGAGGGGGAAGCGGAAGAGGAAGAGGAAGAGGAAGAAGAGGAGGAAGAAGAGGAGGAGGAGGAAGAGGAGGAGGAAGAGGAAGAAGAAGAGGAGGAAGAGGAGGGGGAAGAGGAAGAGGAAGAAGAGGAGGAGAAGGAGGAGTTGCGGATGCGTTCAGGCACGTTATTTTCTCCTGATTTGGTCACATTCAAATTAATGACGTGAAGCCAGGTCAAGGATGAACATTACGTGACTTGGGCCGCGACACACAACGAAGCTCCAGCATTAATGATGACGGTTTTTTTTCTCTCTCTCTTATTAAAAAAAAAAAAAATCGCGTGATGGATTGCTTCTTGCTCCGTGGCGCTAGCGAGGCTGGGCGGACTCGCGGAGGAGGATGTGACCGTTATCTAACGACGCTTTCTTACGCAGGCCGAATGAAAGTCTTCTCGAGCCAGTCGTGTTTGGATGGCTACGGGATCGACCTGGTACGAGGATACGACGTTAATGCGAGCGATAAAAAAAACAAACAAACAAACATTAAAGTTGGATTCTTTAGATTCGTTTTTAAGAGGGTATGTTATCCTCATCTTACGAAACGGGTATTTTGATTACAGTTCAAGTACAGTGTGAAGTATAATTATAATTCGGCAACTAAGGAGGCTGCATCGCCATGTACATTGCAAGTACCATTTTCCCTTCCCTCTGTCTGAGTCTCTCGCTGTGCATCGGAGTTGCAATGGTAGTGATGGTTGTGGGTTTCGTGTGGTGCTCGCAGTCAGGGTCACCAGGTCGAGATGCGAGGGAGGGAGAGGGGTGAGGGGTGCGTGGAGAGGGGGGCAAGGGAGAAGGGAGTGAGAGAGAGAGAGAGGAGAGGAGAGGAAGGGGCTGGGAGAATGGTGAGGGGAAGGGGGACTAAGGCTAATGGAAGGCTGGGGATGGAGATGAAAGCCGAAGAAAGAGTGGGAGAAAAACTGTTGTTGAGGTATTGTGTTAGAGGGAATCGGGGAAGGGGAGGGAAAGGGAGGTTAGTATGGAAGGATCGAAAAAAGATTCAACAAACAAAATCAGAAGTGAAATTAAACGTTTCGTCTTCCCTCGAAAGACATCTTCAAAAATTCACGCCTCATTAATAAGACCTTATTCGTCCATTATTTTAAAGTAAGCTAAGACGAAGAAAACAAAGAAGAGGAAGAAGGAGAAGAAGAAATATAATGAAGGAGAAGAAAAAAAAAAAAACACTAGCGCCCGCATGCCACAGCTGACCTCAGTTCGTGATTGGGAGACACGCTCGCGTAACACCTTGATGACCGAGAGCCCTGATGTGTCATTAGTACCTTATGGAATCAACCATGAGGCCCGATTTCACGGTGAATTTACCTTTTTTCGCGTGCGAGATGTTGTCATGTGAGGGCGAGTTAGAGAGAGCGAGAGAGAAAAATAAGTGGAATGGAGAGAGAACGTTTTTGTGTGTGTGTGTTTGTTTATGTGGCATTCCTCCGTTAGGCAATGGTTGCCGGGTTCTGCTGACTGGGCGACTGCAACAATGAGCAAACTGTGCCCCTTTCTGGTCACGGCGGCCCACCCTCCCACCCACCCACCTAATCACCCCCGGCTTTCCCCGCAGTGTTCTTCTCTTCCATCTTCGTCCTCTTTTTCTACGTCTTTCGTTTTTTTCGTTTTTTTCTTTATCTTCCTTTTTCCCTCGTCGTTTCCGTCGCTTCCTCCTCCTCCTCCTCACCATCATTATCGTCGTCGTCGTCGTCGTCTACCTACTTCCCTACCCTCTACCCTCCCACTTCGTCCTCCTTCCCCTCCCCCTTCCCTCCCTTATGTCATAGAAGCTCTCCCAGCAAGCTCTTCCAGCAAGCTCTCTCAGACTCTCGTCCTCCTGCTGACGCTCAACTCAACCGACAGTTTGTATATCCGTTTGTTTCCTCTTGATCACTGCGTTTGTGTTGCACTGTTTACCTTGCCTTTTCACTAACTATCGCTCTATCTTGTCCCTTGATCATCTCGCTTGCGTGTGGCGGCGGCGGCGGCTGTGGCGGCACGTGGGTGTGGCAGGAACTCGGTTGCCCTTTTCTTTTTATTCTAAGGTCAATGATCCTGCAATGATGCGGGTACTGGAACGTTCCAGGAAGTCGGGCAGCCGGATCCATCCTCCCGGCTATGCTTTTTTAGTTTATGTTTTTCTTTCTTTCTCGTGTTTCATCGTTCTTGTCCTTTCTCTTCTCTCGTTATTTCCTTTCATAAAGGAGAGTTTTTTTTCTTTTTTCTCTTCTCTCAATTCTCTCTCTCTCTATCTATCTATCTATCTATCTATCTATCTCTATCTGTCTCGATTGCGATGCACAGTATTAACGTTATTATTGACGTTGACTTCACACATAACTACGTCAATTCTTGGAGTCACCCTTCCTCTCCTTCATTAATGAATGTACTTTTCGCTGGAAATTTCATTCATAAATCGAGTAAGCAGTGAGGTTGACGCCCGTTCCGGAATTCGTGAAGGAGGTCTGACCCAAAAGATCAACCGATGTATTCCTTTAGACATTAAATATGTGTGTGTACTACACACACACACACACACACACACACACACACACACACACACACACACACACACACACACACACACACACACACACACACACACATATATATATATATATATATATATATATATATATATATATATGTATATATATATACACACACACATTCAACATTTGCTCACTTGCTTATGTATTTCGCAACATATGTCGCAAATTAGCCTGAGGCTAACGTGAGTGTTTGTGTTTGCTCAAAAGAGGGAATCCTTCATCGCAACTTTTGAATGTGGGTTTTTTCTTTTCTCAAGCTCATGATAGACTAGAAAGTAGTGTAGCGGAAGTTCATGATGACGAGAGCAAAGAGTTAAAGCTTTCACCGCTGTTTCTTCCCAGACTGCCGGGTTCACGCCGCTCTGGGTAAGTAATGTGGACGTCGACCCACATGTAGCTTTCAGCCACAGCCCGAAACTCAGGTCGTAATCATATTGAACGCCTCTGCTTTTTTTAAATAGAGCAGTTTTCCCTCCCTCGAAGTTGGAAGGCACCCCGGCATGAGCACTTGATTTTCACCACTTTTATGATTTTTTTATGAGCAACATTTGTTTTTATTGGATACTAGCACTTATGTCACAGGCAGTCACCAAGTGGTAGAAATAAGGCTAGGATTGTCGCATTCTTTTCTTATCAGCACCTTGGATAAGGTCAAGTAGTCAACTTTTCGAGTACGAGTATCTACCCTTGAGAGCAGCTCCCTTCTCAGCCTTTAGCCTACTCCTGCTTCAAACCAACCTCAGACTAACCTCAAATCAGTTGCCTTCCTGGACCACAAACCAGCTCGTCCTCAACACCATCCTAAGCCTTGATCCAGCCCCTTTCTCAGCCTCGAACCTTTCCCTCCTCAACCTCAAACTAGCCCCCTTCTTCAGCCTTAAAGCGCGACTCCTGGATTACCTTGGTAACCCCTCGCAGCCCTTCTCATTCCGGATTTCCTTCACGAAGCTTTCACGTTGTTTTTTCTTGTTTTCACTCAGTATTGCACTGTTTTGTTTTCGTTTGCTGTAACTATGCAACCTTCTCTTGGACAATGAAGTTGTTAGCGTCGAAATTAGTTAGTTTTTTCTCTTTATATTTTCCTACAAATGAGAAGTACATTTTTCCTCCGTGTAATGAATACTGTATTGTTTGAGCGTCTGATTGCGTGAGGCGAACGGAAGAACGCGTAATGACGGCCATCACAGGTTTTGCTATTCCGAGCCCATTTCACGGCATTTGTTAACCTGATGGAACGAAACGTAAATACAAATGTTCATTTTGCTGTTCATTTCCTCTCGGGCCTGATCATAGACTTAAGCCGACGTTGTTCCCGAAAACCACCGTAACAGGAACCTTAATCTTACAAATGCAATAGTTTCTCCTCAAAAGTTCACTCGCTTCCTTCCCTCCCGCCCCTTTCCTTCCCTCCGCCTCTTTGCAATGCTAGTGTTGCAAGAGTTATCAGGCATGAAGGCCAAGGTCTTGCATTACTATTATTTACAATTCTCCGCGTCCCGATTGCTGATGTTTTGTCTTTCGCGGGAACGCACTTACGAGTGTCTTCCTGCTTGTCACGTCATTACTGTTCTTTTTCGTCCCGGCGACAGCGCACATTGCAACTATTGCAGCAGCTATGCTTTGCTGGCTGAACTTCTCATACGTGGGAAAAGATGTGGGTTGTGTAGAGAATGGAAGAATGGGGTGTGGGCAACAGGTCCGATTAGTCAGATCACATCAAGGTCGTTATGGCGTGAAGTGCAATAATCGCGAATTAGGCGTGATAGGCGTGCAGCAGACAGGGGGAGGGAGGGGGAGGAAGACGTACGTACGGACGGACGGACAAATAGACAGACAGACAGAGGAACAGACAAACGAACAGACAGACAGACTGATCGGCAGACTGACTGACTGACTATCCAACAGACGGACAGACAGACAAGGCGGACACAAAGAGAACCAGCGAGAGAAGCACAGAGGAGGAGGAGGAGGAGGAGGAGGAAGAGGCCATCATGAACGCCTCGACAGAGAGGGGAAACGTGACACATCGCCACGAAGAGCGCAGGCGTGACCTTCCCACGATTCATCGTGATGCGCAAGCTCTGTTCCCCGTGACCCCGGAGATAACAAGTTGGCCGCTGAGATGGACACTCGCGGGCAACAGGTGCGATGCGACGTTTGTCCCCGATGGCTTGGGACTGATGGCTTGAAAGGCCATTACTGTTATGATTTAGCGGCTCTGGTTACTACGCGGGGTTTCACGCGTCGCAGCGAAATTGTTATCCGGTGTTTTGCAATCACCATTATTCGGTATGTTTATTGCTCTGTGACAAGAGAACTGTAGGCGATATTAAGGTGTCTTTTCGCATGCGTTTTTTGTTATTTGCGGAGATAATGAGACTAATGCATGACGCTAACATGTCTGATTGCATTTTCAATACGTTGAAAGCTAAAGTTGCAATATTGCACACTCTACTTTGGAATACTGATGATTATCTGATTGGGCCATATGAGTCATAATATGCTATTCTTTTGTTTTTAGATTTGCCTGAAACCAAAAAGCCAAAATGTAAAACTACCTTTTTTTCCTTCCGTCTTCGTAGGGAAAGTCCTCGCCCGCGCGAGAGGACTTTGGGGATATTACACGAGCGCATACCAAGGCCAGGCGTCTCTCGGCGTGGCGAAGGGAGGCTGGCCGCGGGGCCTTTGATGTCGGCAGATAATTAAATCACCTGTCGCGAGAGGGACCGCGTCGGGTTCTGTGATTGCGGCGCTCAGGTGCCATCAATCAGGGTAAACGCGTCGCATCCGCACCTTATCAAAAGGCTGTGAGCACAAAAAGGATGACCTTTTTATAGCTTGTAACTTGTAGGCCTACGCAGTCATCCGTTACGCTCGGCAGAGGCTCAGTGTGGCTTGATTATGGCCGAGAGTTGCCTATTGTTATGGTAATGGCTCCGTGTAGTAAGGGCGATGGTAGAGCCGCAAGCTTCCACGCCGGGCTTTGATTGGCCTTTGAAAAAAATGAAAAGGAAAAAAATATATACTGCTGGTGGTTGTATGCCACGTATTTTTATAGATGGTACTCGGAGCTGAGCTATTTTGTAAAGCATTTGCCCGTTTTTAGAGATTCATTGGTTTCATTGGTGAGGCGGTAGGCTTGTATAACATACATTATGGTATCCCTGCCAGGGTGACCAGGTTTCTCAGAGACCATCACGGTGGTCTTTTGCGGTGATTATCCCAGGCGAGGAAGAGACAGGTGGGCTTACTAGCCTCCTCTACCGCTACGACATCTGTTCAGAGCAGACAATCTGTTTAATGAAGATGTGAATTGTCTTTTGTTATTAAGCACATGGTGATCGGGTCTTTCACTCACTAGTGCGAGGGTTATAGTAAAAAAAAGGTTATCTGAGGACCGAAAAGCGTTTTTTTTTTAAGGTAAGGAGGCTGAGCCTGGAGTTGTGAGGCATGGAGGTTGATCCCGGAGGTAGGAGGCTTAAGAGGTCACGCCACGCTCTCCCGGACGCCAGATGCAGCGACATCATAATATCCACATGGAAGATGAGCGCACGTTTTAAGCGTAGTTCTTATGTGTAAAAGTTGTAGTGTTTCGGATTATTATTTTCACCACGCTCTTATGTAAAGTTATCGGCTGGTAAAACTTATCAGGTGATCCAGATTGTACTGAAGTGTCAAAGCAGCAGGAAGATCTGAATTTTCTGCTCGATGAATTTCTAGACGATATATAATGGCATATGGTGCAGGCTGCTGCAGGGGCCCTGCGTCTAAATGTCGTGTGACCTTCATCCTACGCATCTTTTATCTTATAGAGTTTTATAAAGTCTAAACTCCTTTAGGTTTGGTCCCTGTTTTGTCCGCTATAAAGTGTCGGTTACAGGGACACGTGAATGTCTACGATTAGACCTTGAACTTAATACATCATACGAGAACGAAATGTTGCAGGTTGTGTCGAACGGCTGTTACCCCCAGGGACCGTCCTCCCCGCCCACCTTCGCCTGAGGTGTACCTCAGTGTTGCCACATTTCGAATACTGTAAGCCCCTTTTGCAGGTATGCGATGCCACGGACCTGCAATATCCCACCATTATGTAGATTACCGAAGGCCAACATTCCCGCCAAGAACATACGAATCTTTTAGAAACCACACTGTTTCTGGCATGGCTGAGGGCATGGCTGTGACCCGTGATGTGCGGTAGCCATCCTGCTTGATCACGCAACGCGAGCCCTTCAAGTTCAGACGAGTATTTGAAATTAACCAACTGCCTTACGTTTATGTAGTTACACATTGCACATGATAGTACTCCAGTTGATGCTTTTGCTTCGATCAACGAAAAAAGAAGTAAATTCTCCACTGGTAATTACCGGCCATCAGAGTAAAGTTAAACAATTATCCGAGAGTTCTGTGAGTGGGAATTGATGTTGCTAATGGGCTATTTCCCACGCTACCATTACCGTGTGACTACAGTGGTCGCGGGCTGGACCTCTTCGACCACTGCGGTAGCTTAAACCCTGATTTGTTTAGTCAAGTTCAATTTTCTGAATTTAGAAAAATAATTCTGGAAAACCGACTAAAAGAAAATGGGTTGTTATTTTCTCTGGGTAGAATAAGGCAGCTCGTATGTAAACTAATAATGTTTGATTTATCATTAATTCGTGGGAGTAACATGAGTGGTCTTGTTACTTATCAAGAGTATATCACAAGCTACCTACATGTAGATGTAGCATATATTGTGGTTGAACGCATTGCGGAAAGTGGCAACACCATTAAAAATAGCTCAGAATTCCATGCACTTATTGCTTTGATGTCAGTGATTTATCTGAACAGACAGTCACAGTTGTGACTCTGACGTGGGCGGGCTGGAGGAGGCGAGCGGAGGGGCAAAAAGGGTCTTCGATGAGCCTTAGCTGCACCGCCCACCCCTCTGCGCCTAATCGGAGCGACACGGGCCCGGCGGAAAGGCGGAGGGCTCACCTTGGCGTATTTTTAGCCGTGACACAACGGGTGATATTCGGCCAGGTCTGGACGCCACTCCTTCCTCTCCACGCGACGCCATCCAGTCACCAGCCACTCGCTGCTGTACCTCTGTCGAGACTATCCGTTCCCGGGATTGTTACACGATTCCTTTTTTTGCGGGTATTTCCATAACTAAAGAGCAGGCAATATCTTAGCCCTATTTTGGGAGGTTGATGCAATCGCGGCGCACCTGAGCCGCGTAGCGACCACAGGTAGGTTGCGCAGGAATGTAGAACGTTGGTCGTGAATGTAGCCAAGGTCATGGGGGCGAGCATATAAGGGCTGCGTCGATGCTGGGAAAGACATTTGGATCCAGGGGAGGTATCTCATGAATTAGATAGATGGGAGCGCGTCGTGCATGCTAATGACGAGAAGGGGGAAGAGCCAGCTTTCATCCCGAGGCGAAACGAACTGTTCTCACGGCGAAGACAGCTCAGATACACAAAGGATAATTAATTCAGGAAGTAGGCCTACACTTGGCAGACGTAACTACCGGTGTGCGTGACACGAAGACGCACCCGGAGTAGCGTCGACATATGGCCAAGGTGCCGGCCGCAAAATCTGAGCCTCGCGAGTAACAAGGTTCAAGTGAAAAATTATCCCCACGCCTTCTCCATAGTGTTCCGGCCCAGCTGTGTGTCTTCTCCGTGTGTGTGTGTGTGCGTGTGTGTGTGTGTGTGTGTGTGTGTGTGTGTGTGTGTGTGTGTGTGTGTGTGTGTGCGCGTGCGCGCTTGCGTAATTTCGTGCGTGCTTGCATTCGTAACAGATACTAAAAAAAAACAACAAGAAACAAAAAGCATACAGAAGCAGAAAAAAACGACGTTGAAACACTCAATCAAATTAGACGACCTGAAGCAAACAAAGGGCAACAGGAAGACAGACAAGCCAAGCAGACAACGACAGACTTCGTAAATGCTGTGCGTCTGGAAGGCTCAGCTGTCACGTTCGGGAAAATTGACTCCTAATTCTCAGCATGTTCCCAGCGGACCCCGGATACAGCGGCCAAACTTTCCTGGCGCGTTCTCCTTTCTCTCTCTCTCTCTCTCTCTCTCTCTCTCTCTCTCTCTCTCTCTCTCTCTCTCTCTCTCTCTCTCTCTCTCTCTCTCTCTCTCTCTCTCTCTCTCTTTCTCTCTTCTCTCTCTCTCTCTCTCTCTCTCTCTCTCTCTCTCTCTCTCTCTCTCTCTCTCTCTCTCTCTCTCTCTCTCTCTCTCTCTCTCTCTCTCTCTCTCCTCTCCTCTGGCCATTTCGGAGAAAGACAGAAAGAAGCAACGCGAAGAAACAACACGATCGACGCGGTAGTTTATCTCGCCAACAAAAATGAATCACGAGGCAGAATGCATGTCAGAGCGCGCGAACGCTTCGGTTGAATCAGAAGGGTCATGTCTTTTCGATATGCAGATTGTGACATTTGGGCGAGGAAGAGGGAGTGCAGGGAAAGAGTAATGACGCTGTAATGAGGGTAATGAGAAGCGTAATTGGCAGGGGACTCCTCCTCGCTCAATGGTCCCTCCTTACCCTTCCCAGGCCGGCAGTGTACGTGTGGGTGGGTGAGAGTGTGAGTGAGTGTGTGTGTGTGTGTGTGTGTGTGTGTGTGTGTGTGTGTGTGTGTGTGTGTGTGTGTGTGTGTGTGTGTGTGTGTGTGTGTGTGTGTGAGAGAGAGAGAGTGTGTGTGTGTGTGTGTGTGTGTGTGTGTGTGTGTGTGTGTGTGTGTGTGTGTGTGTGTGTGTGTGTGTGTGTGAGAGAGAGAGAGAGTGTGTGTGTGTGTGTGTGTGTGTGCGTGCGCGTGTGTGTACGTGCGTGCGCATTTGGGTATATGTGTGTGGCGCGGCCGTGTGAAGCGGTGTTCAGGTGCACATACCTCTGCGGGGATTTACCTACATTTAAACTAAGCTTCTCGATCGCGTTTGGAGCGATATGTTGTCGCGAGCGTCGGTTGGGAAAGGGAGGGGACTGGAGGGGAGGGGAGAATAGGAAAGGGGGAGGAGGGCGGGGGGTAGAGTTGTCTTACCTATGGGCGAGGATGATGGATGGATGGGTGGAAACACGGCGGGAAGAAAGGACATGCTGGAAGGTCTGGGAGGGAAGCAAGGAAGGCCTGACAGGAAATGAAAGGGTTGACGGGAATGGAGTTGATTCAGCTTTGATTTATGAACGAGGGGCGGTTTTGGGTGGGAAAGGGCGGTTGTTGTTGTCATGAATGGTGGAATAATTTGGGAAAGAGTGATTGAAGTTGTCAAGTTCAAGGGGCTGTTAACTCGCCCTTGACAGAGTACTCGAAAGGGTTTTCTAAAGGAACGATAGGGTGTGACATCTTGAGTGTGTTTTGAAGAAGCTTAAGATATAGGCCTAGGCTGGCCCATTTCAGCAGCTCTCCCATGGTTGAATGTTTTATTACGTTAACTTTTCCCCCGGGAGACACCTTAGCCAGTGAACACATGTGTAAGGGCACAAGAAGGCGTAACCGTTTTAGCTTCTCGTGATAAGCCTAATGTATATTCCAGCTTAAAGGTGTTCGTACATACACATCCACTAAAGCGTCGATGAATTTGTTTGTTCCTGTCGGGGAGGGAATTTGTTTAAGGGTAAGTTTGATCCAGTATTTGACTCTAGAGACGTGTTATGGCTCCCGGGGGCCCCACAGGCGGCGGCGAGGCATGAGAGCCCTGGTGGTGCCGGGGAGGTCAGGCGCCATTGCGTAATTTCTAGAGTCTGCGGAGGTCTAAGAAGGTCATAGGTGAAGCGTAGGAATGAGAGAGAGAGAGAGAGCGAGATATAGAGAGATTTGTTTGTATATTTATTGGAATGAAAGCGAAAGAAAGAGAGAGAAGGAGAGAGAGAGAGAGAGAGAGAGAGAGAGAGAGAGAGAGAGAGAGAGAGAGAGAGAGAGAGAGAGAGAGAGAGAGAGAGAGAGAGAGAGAGAGGGGGGGGGGGAGAGACAAACAGGCAGACAGACAGAGATAGAAATAAACAGCGAAGAGGCAAATACGCTCGAAACACACAGAGAGAATGAATTGGCAGATCAAAAGTGAGAAGATTTATGAGACATTTATGATGATGGTGACACTAGCAATGTGGGCCTACTCACGGTAGACTCTATTGACACGGTTCTCCCTAGGCGCATGTAGGCCTACTTTAGTCCCCCCTGCTAACTACATTCTGCACTCATCACTTGAGGTTACCCTTTCACCCTTCGCACTGCTGCTGACTCGGGTAATTGGGGTCTTGGTTACAGCTGTTTTTTAATCCTTTTGTTTTGTAATTAGTCTAACGGAACAGACGGATGTTATGCATTGTGGGTGGATAAGGCGTGCGAATTATCTCATAATTTTAGTTCCTTTCATTACGTATGACGTAAGGCTGTGTCTAATGCCGTTGGTATTTGGCACTTACACAGACGCACATGCAAATGTACACGTACATGCACTTCCACACGTACACATACTCACTCACTCACTCACTCACTCACTCACTCACTCACTCACTCATTCACTGACACTCTTGTATCGAAGTTTGTACATCGACGGTGTTGTTGGTCAGTTCCCGACCCCGCGCCTCTGTGTCTCCTGCTGATTGCCTCTTCCCCGCCACATCCGCTCTTAGGCTACAATAATGCCCTCCACTCTCTCCCTTCCCTTTCCCTTCCCTCTCATCTTTTCTCCTTCCTTCGCCTTTTCCATTCCCTTCCTCCCTTCCCCTTTCCCCTCCCTTCTTTCCTCTTTCCTCCTTTCCACTTCCCCTTTCCTTTCTATCTCAGCTGTTCCCATTACCCTAACCCCCTTTCTAGTCTCTTCCCCCCCCCCCTTTCCCCTTCCTTCCCTCCACAATTTTCACTACTTGGTAGAAAGAAAGCCAGAGAGAGAGAAAAAAATCACGGGCGTTTTGCATAATCGGCAGGGAATTTTCGCTGAAGCATAGAGGGAGTTTTGATTAGTTTCTGGGCCATGCGTTGACAGCGTCTGAAGTTTGCCTTTGCGTCGGTTCTTTGTATTGTGGGAAAGTGATTTATTGTTCATTGCATTTTGTTGGTTATTGAATGCTATGAAATTATATAGTAAAGAAAGAGATTGCTTGGTTGATAATGAGGTAGACGAATGAAATAGATAAATATAATATTTTAAGAATCTCCACACCATCTCTATCATCAGCACCTGTCTCTCCACACGTAGGACTGACCGACGGGAGCACCCCCCCCCCTTCCCGCTTTGCCCCCCGCAGCACCTCCCCCAGAGCGGCACCGCGGGGGGGAGGAGGAGGGGGAACTTCCGGCCTCAACCGAGATCCGATAGCGGCTATTGTCTTCCGTCGTAACGCTTTATCGACCTCGCGCCGATTTTTAAGGCTTCTTGTGGTGGGCGTTGCCGGGGCGACAGAATGGGCAAAGGATAGGGGCATTGTGTGGGAAGGTTGGGGGTGAGGAGGGGTGTTAACAAGGGGAGGATCAGGGAAGAGAAGGGGGTGGGTTGCCGCCCTGAAGGGGATGGACGAGGCGGGGGAGCGGGAGGGGGTCAGGGAAGGCTGTTATTTTAGAAAGAACATTTGTCTGACAAATCGTAATATTGGGTTGTTAATTAAGTGATATTGAACTGGTGAATTAACTCATTATTCCGCCTATTTCGTGCGCGCGCGCGCATGTATGTGTATGTGTGTGTGTGTGTGTGCGTGCATGCGTGTGCGCATGCGCGTTTGTATTTAAGTATATGCGTGCATGTGTGTGTGCGTTTGTGACGAGAAGGTTGGTTACCCATGTGACGGACGGGCGATAGCCGAGTGTGACAGCCGTGTTATCAGGCCACAGTGGCTCCCCCTCCCCCTCCCCCTCCCTGCCACCCCTCCCACGCTGATGAATGAAGATAAATGGACTCCCCAAAAACGCTCCGTAAATACACCATTGTCTCTGTGGTCTCCTCTCGGTAACACTGCTTTGGACTGAGCAGAACCGCTGCGGCAGCCATATTTTTGTGCATTTTTCTTCCTTGTAGAATGATTGTGGTGCGAAAATTACCACGGATGTTATTGATTTCTAAATCTCGAACGATCTGAAATTGATTATTAAAGTAAAAATAAATGAGATTGATGATTGCTCTTGCCTGACAGACAAACACAAATAATCTCCCAGGAGGCCTATAAATGCATGTAATTCATTAGTTCGCGAGCAGATTATATCACCCAAGCAGATGAATTCACACGCACACAAGTAGAAAGAAGAGCGAGGTTCATCTTCACAGGTTTTCTCGTACTTTCTTGTCCGACGGAGGTCATTGCATCATTCCGTGCACGGAACGCACTTGCGGTAATTGTCTCGGTGCTGCAATTAACGCGTTGCACGAAGGAATGCACTTGCTTCGGGGACCCCTTTTTATTTTTTTCATTTCGCACCTCCGCGTCGTAGCAGGAAGTGGAGGTGTGGAGGTGGAGGTAAAGGTAGAAGTGGATATAAAGGCAGAAGTGGAGTTAGATGCTGAGGTAGAGGAAGAAGAAGAAGAAGAAGAAGAGGGATAAAAGAATACCTCTGAAAGACCAAGGAAAGAAGAGAATGATCAGCCAAAGAAACCCCGCAATTCCATCCAGTGGCGCACCTCCCCGGCTCCCTTTCAATTCCGCGATGTCCCGCTGACTCCGGACGAGGCAGCCGAAGGTCGCGGGGCTAAAAATGCACCGGAAGGTCGTAGCGGCAGCCGGCCCTCCGTCGTCCTCGCTCTCGCCGCCTCCGCACTCGCAGCACGGCGCCGCTCCTCATGGCCGGAATATTGACGCGGAATTAATTAGTTTCGGACATCGACAAAAGGGCCTCGTAATTGGATTATTTCATTATGAGTGGCTATAATTGGCTCATTTGAATTTCTATCGCGGATGATTGGGTGATTAAGAATGATTATACGACTGTTGTACATATGTTATTTATATGCCACTCGTTTAATGCTGTGGAATGGTCGTCCTAGTGAAGTTAATGAGGGACTGATGACGACCCTCGAGCCTCCAAGGTCGTCATTTGTCCGCGATCTGCAAGAGCCTTTTTGGACTCCTTTGCTGAGTGACGGGACGCAGGGAGGGGGGGGGGGTGAGGGAAAGAAGCGAATAAGAGAAGAAAGGAGGGAATTCTCATGGCAGAAATATATATATATATATATATATATATATATATATATGTATGTATGTATATATATACATATATGCATATATACATATACATATATACATATGTGTATATATACATATATACACATATATGTATATATATACATATATATATTATGTATGTATATATTTATCATATATACACACACACACACACACACACACACACACACACACACACACACACACACACACATATATATATATATATATATATATATATATATATATATATATATATATATATACATGCATATATATGTATGAAGAGAGAAAGAGAGAAAGAAAGAGTGGAAGATGAAGGGAGAGAGGGAGCGGAGAGAGATAGAGGAAGATAGAGCCCGAGAAAAGGATAAAAGAGAGAAAAGGCGGAGAGAGATAGAGGGAGATAGAAGCGCGTGTGCTGTCATTAGCTTGGTCATTCCTTCGTCCCTTCGTCTTCCCTCTGCTATTAACCTTATCCTCTTGATCTCGCACGTACTTTCCCCCTTCCTCCCTTTATCTCCCTCTCTTTCTCTCTCTCTCCTCTCCTCCTCTCCCCTCCCCCTCCTCTCTTTCTTTCTCTTCTTCTCTTACCCTTCTTTTCCGATACCATTACTGGCGCCTAATGAGTGTTTCCCGTTTCTCTCCTTTTTCTCTGACCCTCTTTCGCTTTCCCCTCTTTTGGTTGTCTGTCTTTCTTCTCTTTTTTCACGCTCTTCTTTTCCCCTTACTATCCTCTCACCTTTAGTCTTCTTCGCCTTTCGGAATGTGTTCGTGTTGTTCCCCTCTTTGGCTGTCATTGGTGTTTTTTCTGTCCTCACTCATCCTTGCTATTTTCCCCTTTTTTATCATCGGGTTTTGCTAATCCCCTTGTTTCCTTTCTCTCTTTTTTTTTTTTTTCTTCTGTGATTATATTTTGAAAATATTTCTTAAAATTCTCTCTCTCTCTCTCTCTCTCTCTCTCTCTCTCTCTCTCTCTCTCTCTCTCTCTCTCTCTCTCTCTCTCTCTCTCTCTCTCCCTCTCTCTCTCCCTCTCTCTCTCTTCCTTCGTTTATCAACTGGCCAACTTTTTACTGCATCTCCGTCTCCGCCTTCTCCCCCCCCCCCCCGCTATCCCCCACCCACAGTCAGGCTAACCTCGAATCATTACACTAATTAACCTGAAGTTCGTTTGGCCCCGAGGCTGATGATGACAAGCATGACACCTCTTGCTGCGGGTAGGGTGTTGGTAGTGGGTGGGGAGAGGGGGGTGGGTGGGTCGTGGTGGTAGTGATGGTGATCAGCCTGGTCGTTGTGGCGCTGGTTGGGCTTTACCCCTTGCTGGTTCATTAGTAACAATCACTCGCTTGCGATATGGTGGTGATGGTGGTGACGGTGGTGGTGGTGAAGGGAAGGTGGTGTGGTGTGATGTACGTGAACAGATGTGGGATGGAGGCAATCGGGGTGTGTGTGGGGGGGTGGGGGGGTGGGCGGTGGTTTGAGGGTGTAAGGTGGGGGTGGAAATGTTGTGGAAACGGGGGAGGGAAAATATATTTAGTAATACCGGAAGCCCTGAGGGAGGAGAGTCTTTCGGGAGGGGGGTGGGGTAGGTGGGTGGGGGGGTTGGATGGTCAGGGAGTAGGGCAGTCCCGGCAGGATCAGAACAATTAATTTCAAGGGCGAGTGAAGCTTATCTTGTGAAATAAAAAGCTGGGATTGACGTTATGGCAAGGGGTGAGGGCTATTTCGAGTTGTTTTTCTTTTGCTTTTCTTTTTCTCTCTTTTGAAGGTAATTTTTTCCCGGTAGTTTTTTTTTTTCTCTCTCCCCCCCCGCCCCCCGAAAAAAAGAAGTGCGAACGTCGTTTTTCTGTTTTGGTAAGTGCTTTATCTTCCCTATCGACTATTTTCATTATTTTTTCTTCTCGCTCTCCGCTATTTCTCCCATCTTTTACTCTTATCGCCTCTTGCCTTCTACTCTTCCTCCTCTACCTGAAGAAAGAGGGCACAGAAGAAGGCCCAATTACTCCCCCTCCCTCTCCTCCCGCACCTCCCCTTAAGAAGAGTTCGCGTCTCTTTGCGAGCTTGAGGCTTGATTAGCGCCGTGACTCGCAGCGGAGGGCAATGGCGGTGTTAATTCGGTCTTAAGTCGGAGCTTTTAGTTACAAGCGGGGAGGGGGGGGGGCAACCTGGGGCGGGGGTAAGAATGGGCGGACCAGGGGTGGTGGTGGGGGGGAGGTATGTCTTTCCACAGTCACCATTTCGAATGTATACAAGCAGTTTCTTTCCCATTTGTCAGGGGAGGGGTAGGTGGTATGTTAAAGTGTGAAGTTTGCGTCTGGAGCGCGATTAAAGAAAAAGAGAAAGGCGGATTGCACAAGAAAGAAAGAAAAAAAATACGAGCGAAAGATGAGACGAAGGTGAGGCGGCAGAGGCGAGCGGTGGGCGAGCAGGTGTATGTTCCTCGTACCGCCGCCGCCGCAGCCGCCGCCGCCGCCCGCACGAGATCAAAGGCGGAGGAAAGTGGAACGACCTCATCTGTAGCACTTGTGGAGTCGAGGATGTTTGGTGGCGGCCTGGTTGCGCGGCCCTCCAGTGGCACTCTAGTGGCTCCCTTTAACGGCACTGCCTGCCTCTTTCTCCCATCTCGTTCGAGCGAGAGGAAGGCGAGGGGAGGCGCGGGAGAAGGAGAGAGGGAGGGGACAGTGATCAAAACAAGCGTTATGGATCACGCTGAGGTGAGGGAAGAGCCCTCACATAATCCCGGCTTAATGAGGCAAGGGACGAAGGTGTGGGTCGAACCTCCCGACGCCCCAACCTCCCCCTCTCCTCCACACCCCATCACACACACACACACACACACACACACACACACACACACACACACACACACACACACACACACACACCTCAGCCTCCCAGCTCCTCGGCGATTCACCGCGCAAATTAAAAGGGAAAGATCCTCCTCCTAGCTCAGAGGAGGTGGACCGGGGTCCTAGAGAAGGTGGGAGGGAGGGAGGAGATGGGAGGGAGGGAGGAGAAGCTCGGCCCATGGCGGTCTATGAATCTTCCCTCCACCTTTCCACCTCCCTCTCCCTTACTCCCTTACCACCCTTACCCCCCTTACCCCTACCCCCCTACCCCCTCCCTCGGGCTAGGAAAGGGAACTCATCCGAAGATCAGACAGTTTTTTTTTTCACAAGTTTCATTGAAGAGGGCCATGGCTATTCGTCGAGCCATATTCCATCTGCTCGGCCGCCTGTGTTCCAGTGCTCATTATCTATTCCCGTTCGCTTCGTTTCGTCTAAATGGCGCTAGACGTTCCTAAGAGGGTTTATGTAGTTTGTTTGTTTGTTTATTTGGCCTACATCCTGCGTCTGTCTTGAGGTTTAGGGTTCCGACCACAACGCGTCACTCTATTTTACTGGCTGTGGCGGCCACTCCCTTAACAAGATTCTTGGGCCTAGTATCCTGCACGACGTTCTTGCTTTACAGTTTACGATGGGATGCTCTTCGCTCTCTCTCTTACTCTTTTTTCTCTCTTTCTCTCTATCTCTCTATCCCCCCCTCTCTCTCTCTATCTCTCTATCCCTCTCTCTCTCTCTCTCTCTCTCTCTCTCTCTCTCTCTCTCTCTCTCTCTCTCTCTCTCTCTCTCTCTCTCTCTCTCTCTCTCTCTCTCTCTCTCTCTCTCTCTCTTAGAAAAGGTGCGATGATGATAGGTCTGTCTCGCATAAGAATACACTTGGTTTGTAACATGAGTAATCAAAGCGAGTCTAAGTTACCCCGGATAAACCCCTCTTTTTGCTCGGCTAATCCCCTCTCTTGATTCCCCATATCCTCCTTTGCCTCTTTGCCCTCTCCCTCTCGTCCCTTCTCACCCCTTTCCTCATCCCCTTATTCCCCCGTCCGCAACTTCTGTTCTTCGCCGCCGGACTTTTTCTCACGTGGATAAGGTCGCTTTTACGTCACGGACTGCTTATCGTGATGTCTTTTTTTTATGTTTTTATCCGTCGAGATTGATTCCTTCTTTGTTTTCTTCTCTCCTCTTCCTCTCCGCACTCGGCGACATCCGTCTTTACGTTTGTCTTTGTCAGTCACGGTTATATCTTAGTCATGCTAAGACTTTTCTTTTTATGATAACCCATCCTTCCATCCTTCCGCCCCCCTCCCTTCCTCCTTCTCTGTGCCCCCTTTATCGCTCCTCCCCCTTGTCCCTTCCTATGCCATGTTCTTTCAGCAGATGTCATTTCCCTGACGCTGGTTCGACGTAGTTAGTAATTCCCATTTGACAGAGCCACACCCACTTCGACGGTACAAAGCCCACCTCGCCCACCTTGGCTAACCGGCTGCTAAAACCGCTAATACGAGTCTTATTTTCCCCCCTCCTCCTCTTCCTCCTCTTCCTCTTCTTCATCTTTCCTTTTTGTCATTCTCTTCCACGCAGCGACATTGCCAGTGTTACGTTTTTTTCCCTCTGGGGTTTCGCGTTTTGGAAGATTTTTTGTCGTCGGATTATGCTTGCCATGCATTGTGAAAGAGGAAGAAAACGGGGCCGCCGTGTAAGAAGTCTTTCGTGGCGAGACCTTACAAAGGCGGCTTAATTTTCTGTCACTGGACAATGGCTATGGCCGTCAAGGGATATTATGTTACCATCTCTTAAGATTTGCTTTGCTCATCAAAGTCGGTGACGGGATGGCGGCCGGCCGCTGTTTGGGAGTAGATGGATATCAGATGGTACGAGTTCTACACCCCATACACTATGCTGGAGCAGCTGAAGTTCAGATGGTTACGTTCAACACTTCAGAGTCTTCGCACTAGATTAGCTGCAACTCAGATGGTGCAAGTTCAACAACCCCGTAGTCTTTGTGCTGGAGCAACTGGAGGAGCTGAGATGGTGCAAGTGATGTGCCCGCTGCGTGTGAGATAATTTCCTCCTCGTTAATAGAAGGTCCCGTCACTTGCGCTGCGCGGGTTTTGCCGTTACACGCTGCCCGTCATCGAGCTTTTACTCGGTGTGTGAGGAACGCAAAAATGACTTGCGTTTTATCCCTCGCCCATCACAGTTGACGGCCGGGGGAACGATCGGGGAGGAACCGCGCTAAAACATGGGATTTTATGCACACGATCTTAGTAGGGCTCGAACAGCTGACTTTTTATCCCTCTAGATTGAATCTTCCTGTTTGTTATTTTTACTTGTGGAGATTATTATTAATTTCATGCTGTGATTTACTACATACAGCAACCTTTCCACGGGCCAATAATGCTGAGTCTTATGGTACAGGATCATTATCATTTTATCACATCATTTACTACGCGTAACGGAACCTCTCACACTCACCGCCCACCAAAGCTTCTACGTTTCTGCCGCTTGTTGCTCCTTTAATTCCATCTCCTGGAGCGATGGCCGTCTCCTTTCAGCTAATACCTTCTTGTGTCCATTCGGCTCTCCGCGTTCGTCCTCTTCACGCACGGCCGACTGTGCATAACAAGTCGGATTATCCTTCCTCATCTCGGGACGCCTGACCCTCTGCCCGCCCCAAGTACAGACAGCCTCGACCCTGAGATTTATGCTCAGGGTTCGAGTCTCCAGAGTACTGTGACCCTATCTTATTTTCCTTCCTTCCTTCTTTTTCTCCTCCTCCTCCTCCTCCTCCTACTTCTCCTACCCCCTTATCCTTCTTTTCCTCTGCCTCCTCCTCCTCCTCTTCATCCCTCTCCCGTCCTCCGCGTCTCGTCTCTCGCACCTGCTATTCTTGGTCTGTGCGATGTGGTAGGATGCGTGGGTAGGAGTAAGTACCTTGACCCTTTGGTGTGTATGTGTGTGTGTGTGTGTGTGTGTGTGTGTGTGTGTGTGTGTGTGTGTGTGCGCGCGCGCATGGATTCACGTCTGCTACATACTTTATAGCCAGCGTCATCGCTAAAATGTTCTTCTCTTTTTCCTTTTGCAGGTGTGTTTATGTCCATGCCAGTGTGCATAATATACGCACACGCACACACCCTTTCTGAAATACTACACGTC
>NW_028234425.1:31768000-31770500 GCF_977035675.1 Penaeus japonicus | reverse complement strand
ACACACACACACACACACACACACACACACACACACACACACACACACTCACACTCACACTCAAGATTGCATTCACACACACGTACATGCATTTAAAATACAACACACACTAGTTCGAACGATTAAAAAAAAATGAAGGTAATTTTTTTCGATGTATTATGTATGAAACAGAGAAACTGACACGCTGCATTTCCACGTTTAATGGATTAACTCTTGATACATTCAGTGATAACGTAAGTATTAATGTGATATGGGGGGGGAGTTATTGCTGTTGCATTAATGCATAGAATTGTTTGGTGGTGTTGACGCTAGTTTACGCAAAATGGCGGTGTTGACAGTGTAGTGACAGTTTAGAACTAAATTATGTGTAGATTTCATTGGTGTAATCCTGGTTGTGTTGTGACGGTGGATTTGTAAGTGGCGCGGTGAATGGTAGAGAGTGTCTATGGTCGAACAATGAGTTAGGGTTACTGGTCTTCTCTCCGCCATAACACGTCTCTACAATCCGTAACTAAAGCGATTCTCGGACCATTCATAATCACCCCATACCTAATTATCTCTGGTCTTAAGGTCCCCTGTTCTTTCTCCATTCTCCTTGGAGTGTTTTCACGCCGAGTCACACTCGCCCTGATCCCTTTTTGTTGTCGGAATGAAAGGCCGGCGTTCTGGCCTGGAGAATTTTGCGTGGCGCGTGAGTCAAGGATTTTTTCCTTTTTTTTCTATTTCAGAAAGAAAAAAAAATAATCATTTGATTTCCATTTTCCTTTTGGGAAGTACTTAGTGCCGAGTCACCGGAGATGACGTCTGGAAGAGCACACTTGTTACCAAGAGCACGCACGGCAGGGCGGGGCACCTCCGTCGCTGTTACATACCTGAAGGGGAAGTTTACTGCTTTATTCATTCCCATCGTGGCTCCTGTGTCTAAATCCGGAGTTTCAAGGCTTGTGTGTCTCGCGGGATCTGAAATAGCTTTTCTTCGGAGGTAATCCTAGGATCTTATGTTGCGAAGCGGATTTATTGCAAGGAGATATCCGAAGTAGATTAATCCTCACTCGTTATCACTTGATATTTCCACATCCATACCATAAGGCGAAGGTAATCCGTATTGGTATATATAGCAAAGACAGCAAGGAACCTTCGAGGCGAACAGATTTTATGACGAGCGTGGGTGAAAATGCCCAGTGACGATGAGAGAGCGAAGCGCCGATACACCTCTGCTCGACACGACGCCCAAACAACAACTGACCCGGGAAGCGCCGTGACGCTGCCGCCTCGCCCCTCCCGCCGCTCTGCCCCGACTCCCCGCAAGGGTGCCGCACCCCCACCCCCCTCCCGCATCCACCTGGGGTTTCATCCACTTCCACTTTGTCCTGAGCGAGTCGTTGTCTGGAAGGATATTTAAGAATGTAAGTTTTCGCTTTAGAGAACGTTATTCTTAGTCAGTGTGTTTTGCCCGCTGGATCGTCAAGAACCGCTCTTATCTTATACGGAAATGTTATTGTTGTAAATATTTATTGTACTTTCAGGTGAGAAACTCAGAAAAAAGAACGATAGTGAAATATTTCTAATCAGCTCCCCCATCTTTTCATGTCCACATAAGACGTCTATCATCTGAAAACAGTTTACATCCACTTTTTATTTATTTTTTTTACAAGTAATATAGGTCACTCATGGAGATCTTTTTCATTACCGGCGAAGGAAAGAAATACTTTCGATCTAATGTTGGAACCGAAGTGTACCAGAATACCAGAATAAAACCAGTCTTGCTTCGTAGTACACCTGTCTACTTGGGGATTGTGAACATAAAAGTGATAATAAAGGTTTGACTTTGAAAGCATTTAGATTTTAGTCTACGTGGAGATAGTTATTTTTAAGAATACATGCGACACGATGTAAGTTGGATTTAAAGATTCTAACTGGATTTCATTTGTCGTAAAATTAAAGTTACGCGACATAAAATTCTCGGGAAGAGCTTTGTCCCATGTTTAATTGTGAAGTGGTTTCTTATGAGGCGCAACATAGATAGTAAGTACACCATCAAGAGTTCTAAGAAAATTTACAAGATAAACAGTATATCAGAAGATACAGTTACGTTCATGTAGTTTGATAGTAATGGAATTCCTTGGACCATGAAAACGAAGACCACGCAATATAAACATGTCAACAAAGGGACGGGAGAGGTGGGGAAAAATACACGAAGGGAAGATAAAGATGGGAAGGAGTAAACAAAGGGAAGGTAAGTTAGGGAGAATAAAGGGGGGGGAAGAGGGAAGGGGAGGGGGAGCATAGTTCATGTCTCGAGCTCCCTTCGTGGGCGGCGTTGGAATCTCCCCATCTCTCTCTCCCCCCTTTCTCCAGAAGTCACGCCGTTCATCCTGCTGGCTGTCCTCCCCATAGCAACCCTCCCAGTGTAAGGTGTTGTTCGGAAGGTGACTGGATATGTAACGTCTTATATCGACCACGGGTTTTAATGCCGTTGAAATAAAGGGGCAGCGGTGAA